>NC_133901.1:43117217-43307217 GCF_964199755.1 Larus michahellis
CGTTTTTATTTAAAAATTTGTGCGGTATAGGTGAAGAGAGACAAGCAAGTTGATTTAATTCCTAACCTGCTTCCAAAATATCTTTATGTATAATTTTAAGAGATTATTTTTATTATATATAAGAGCAATAATAAAAACTGTATTGTGCCTTCCTGAAACAATCCACGGTTTTAAGGTGTAAATTAGCAATTTCATAGCAAGTGGAGTCAAATTTATGTGTCAAATCTTAAAGTTTTATTGAAAAAAGTGACCTCAGACAGAATCCAGTACTTTCTGCTTAATCCATGATATTATTTGAAGTATTAGCTATTTCAGAATATGTAGGTGACTAGGATAACCTTTTTCCTGTGACTAACATCATTAATAATGTTGTTGTAAATGAAAAATATTTGTTTATTAAAGTTAAAAGTCAGTTAGCTTAATGTTGTTCAACAAAGTTTGTCAATTGGCTAAAATGTTCTTAGGATGTACTGGTACTGGATTCTCTCAGAAGCTAGGATTGCTGTGCCCAGTTTGCATCCCAGTCTCCTTACTACCTCATCAAAGTAGGTGAGAGAGAGCAGAGAAGCTGGAAATTAGGGATCCTCACAAGGCTCTAATTGCCTGTTGTCTGGCTAAGCCCCTTTGAATCCAGGGTAACCCTGGGATTTACCTCCAGTTCAGGGGCTCCGGAGTCTAAACATCCACTGGACAACAGGTGGAAAGTTGATTCGTACAGTGTGCAGAAAACTAATTCCTTTCTGTGGTTAAACAAACTTTCTTCTGGGCACAGGAATGGATTTTGAAGTACTCTACAAATGGAATTACAGTTGCTTCAGGAAGCTTCATTTTAAGCTGTCAGCTGTATCACATGAAGCGTTTGGCAGTTAACCTTTGCTTGAAGATATGGTTGAGATAAATTCCAAATATTGGTAACACTTACATACGATGACGTTTTTTTTCTCGTGATTCCAGAAATAATTTGTCAAGTTGTAAAACTGAGGTTCTAGTCCAGTGGGATAATTTAGAATATTATACAAGCTGAAACATGTTCTTGTTCCCCTTTGAATTGACTATATAAGCAACTATGTTTTCTTTCCTCATTTTACCAGAAGTTGCAAAAAAAATTGCGTATTTTTCTTGGACGTAAGTGTTATGCCGTATTGCTTTATGTAGACCTTGGTAGTGTAACTAAACAGTTGAGAGCTGGGGTTATTGTTTTATGCCAAACTCTTGTTGAAGAAAAATTGTTCGGCCTCTGAGTTAACAGACCTGTGGATGGCTGAATAATAGTTACTCGGAGAATGGGAGGGACTGAATCTGTCAGGAATACTAACTGTGGTCCTATTCATATTCCTCTTGGTTGAAATCCTGTGTGTGTGTCTGTTAAATAGAGGGTATGCAGGTAGGCAGCAAGTGTGTAGGGCTTCACAGTAATCGTACTGCATTGGAGCTGCCTGCATATTGTGTCAAAGTATGTTAAGATAGTATCGAATAGCGATCTAATTCTTTTGCAGGTCTTTAGCTTGAGATATTCTCAAGTTTTATGGATTGTATTTTCCACCTTCACAGTGCTTTAAAGTAAAACTTCATGTATAATTATTTTTGGCATGGGATGTGAAAGTAGTGAAGAGATGGCTGTTTCTTTATCTGCAGGAAAATGTTGTACCAGCATTCAGTCTTCAGAATAATGGGGGGAAATGTTGATAAGGCATGTGGTCTTTTAAATATGTATATTTTTATAAAATAAATACACTACAGTTTAAAGAATCTAAGGAATTATTAATGTAATCTGAGTCTAATTTTGATTCTAAATTTGTGAATAAGTTATATGTATTTGTCACTTAGATATGAATCTAAGTGCCACATTTCTTGGTTATATTTTTCCCTTTTTATGCCAAGCCAATACATGATATAACAGAGATGAAATGAAAAGGGTGGCGCAGTTGTCTAGCTTTACAGTGTTGCTAGAGGGCTGGCTCTGTAAGATGCTATTACAGGCAACACACAAATTAGGTGAATCCCAGAAGATGACTTTAATTTGTGACCTGCCTATATAAGCACTTTTACAAAAAGAACACCTCACTAGGAATCTTCATTTCAGTCATCTCTTTATAACCAATTAGAGACTAAAGCTGACAAAAAGGCATTTCACTGGTAGCATAAGGTATCAATACTTAGATCTTTTGGTTTGCAGACTAAGGGGGAGCCAGCTGAATTTAAAATTCTGGTAAAGACCTATGAATCACTTAATTGAGGTCTGTGAGATACTTTTTCTTTCCTTTATAAATAGCTTCAGCTGTGTTCAGCCATACCAAAGCTGGAGAGCAGGCTGGCAGGTTTTCATTTTTTGCTGCCTTTGCCTTGATACAAAAGAACCTGAATTTGGTGGTTTTCCAGGCAGGCTGCAGAAGTTAGATTTGCATATGCTGCAAATCTGAGATGTGCTTTCTGTAGTGCTGCAGAGTGGGAGAAGAGGTATATGGATTATTTCCTGTTGAGATAAAGACTTTAAAGCGTCCAGTATTTTGTGTTATTAGCGAGGTGCCTAGGTACCTGTAGTCTGACTATTTAACATTATTTTTGTGTTTTGCATTAAATGTAAGTATTTCATGATTGCTAAATTCAAGTATAAGCTGCTAACATCTTGTTCATATATAAATAGTAGCTTTTTTGCCTGTCTGTAGCACTGTAAAAGTAGGGAATGAAACTCAAGTGTACAAGTAAAGTAGGAAGTTTAGGGGCTTAGGCTGGTAGGGACTTTCTTTAGGAAATGCTAGTGAGAGTCCTGTTTTCTGGATTTGAGGTACTGATATAAAAATAAGAAGTAGGTGAGCAAAATAATGATTAAATTTATTGCTTAAGCAATCATAAGACTTTTTTACTTTTACAGATTTTCTGCAAGATACTGTTCTTATTTTACAGTTCTGACAATAGAATTATTAGTCTGTTTTCCATAATGTAAATTTGACAGGGATTCTTAATTCTCTCAGTGAAAGGTCCTTGAAAAACCTTCAGAAAGTGGACTAATCTGCCAATGTTTCAGAGCAAGTGTCAGAGGGCAGTTTTCTGAGCTTTTAAAATGTTAATAATTCTGCTGCAGAAGTCAGAAAATATTGAATGAATCCTGATAAGTACCTCATAAGTAAATACAGTTTTGATTGCCATGAAAAGTGG
Organism: Larus michahellis; assembly: GCF_964199755.1. NCBI lineage: Eukaryota > Metazoa > Chordata > Aves > Charadriiformes > Laridae > Larus > Larus michahellis. Next base: position 43,120,374 of record NC_133901.1, read on the forward strand.
TGGTGCTTATGTTTATCAGCTTTGAAGACTGTCTGTCTCCATCTGTTTATATTGTTGCTGTGCATGATGACTGAGGTTGCCAACTGGTTACTTCAGCTTTGTGACAGAAGAGATATAAAAAGCTCTTCATGTATACAGGAGATAATGTCCTCATCTCTTGTTTAGACAGTCTATAGATAGGCAAAAATTTTCTGTGCCATGTTTTGGTGCTGTTACAGTCAATATAGTACTAACAGGCATTGCCAGAAAATATATCTGAGAAATATAAAATATGCTTTTTGTATATTTCCCGTAATGCTACTTAGGGTTTTCAGATGTCTAGGACAAAAAGTAACTTTCTCTGAAAGCTGCAGATCTGATCTGAAGCTTACTGAAGTCAGTAACAAATTAATATGATTTCAGTGACCTTTCAGTTAACATTGCCCTACATGAAGTGATAGAGGCTTTTGCAGGTTAATGTGAAGGCTCTACCGTTCTCAGTTCCTCTGTTGGTGAGAATCTGTTAAAGCAGCTGCTTTGTGTCTATGTGGAGTAATCTTTAGCTTTTGCTTGGTTTTTGTCTCATTTCTAGTTTAAAAGACAGAAGAGGGAGTGATACAGTTATCAAACTCAATATATTTGAGATTCCCATTTACATGTTAAATGTGTTTGAAATTAGCTGATGTAAAAGGCTAGTTATGGGAAAGCTGACAGGTATACAGGCATAAAAGCCTTCACAGATGCACTGTGAGCATTTGAGCTTTGTTGCCTTAAATAGGGCTAGGAGGGAAAGTAAGTACTTTAGTTGGTTTATTTCCTGGAAATGATATTTTTTTGTAGAGAATTGCTCTCTATTTTAGTAAACACAGCAAAAACCAGGTAGTAGAAAGTATGGTTTGCCAGGAGTGAACTAAGAATTGTTTGAAAGTGACATTTACAATTGAAATTAGTTTGGTGGGGTTTGTTGGTGTTTTTTTTGCAACTCTTTGTGTCCTTGGCTGGCTGAAAATTATACCTGAGATCTTAACAGCCTGGAATCACAGCATCAGAGACTGCAAACCAGTTTTTTCTTGCTTTAATACTCAATTGACAATCAGAAGTTGTTGACGTAAACTAAGTGCCTATTGTTTAAATAACAAACATTGAAGCTTTTATGAAGTAGAGGATACTAGTCTCCTGTAGTGCTTTTGTTTGCATTTCTGTTAACAAAATCAATTTTATCCTCTTTCACTTTGGAAGACTGTTTATAGAAATCCATATTGGTAAAATACATTTGAGTGCTTAATCCTTTGTGAAAGTTGTTGGTGGATGAAGCTCAGATCCAAAGGAATTAAGAATTGCCTCTCAAGTTTGTTGGTACAGTTGAAATTGGTATTATTCATCAGAAAATCCAGGAGGACATTGGTTGGAATTTTTCAGCACATCATGTGTTTCCCAAAAAGTATATATAAATAAATCACTGTTTATGCTGGATATGAAAAATGTGTATGTGATATCTTTTCTTAGTCATCTTTCACAGACCTCAGAATTGTTCGTGGTGCCCACTGTGTGTGGAGATCCAGTGCAAAAAGTCACTGGAAAAAGATCCACTGCAAAAAGCTCACCCCAGAGAAATCTCAGAAGGGTGAAAATAGATCAGAATAAGAAATACTTCTGTTTTAATTAAATTGTCCCATCTTGAGCACATCTAAACAATTTTTTAAAACACTGTATTTTAAAGAAACAGTTAGATATTTTTCCAGTCCTTTTGGTCTGTCTTCTAGTTAAATGACCTGGTTTATTAATAATATCCTTCAGTGGAAATGCTGGAGTTCATTAAAATCCCATGTTATATATAATGTTTAGATGCCCATATGGCAATCGTGTTCAATGTCTAGATATGCAGAGCCAGACGTAAGTGCCAGTTTATGGAGTCGTGGCAAGACCTGCACGGGCAAAATCTGTGTATCTTGGAATATCTTCTGGAGGTGTTGTTGCTGTCACTTGGTGCTGGTGTAGGAGCTGTGGACATCTGAAGGAGCAAGAGTGGGGTGGACCTAGTGGTGTCCGGAGATGTGAGAAGCATCAAAGAGATACTGGCAGTTGACATGAGAACAGTTTGCAATTGCTGCCATAGAATTTGATTTAGATAAACATACATTTTAATTAACAAGGTGAAGATTTTGTGCTGTTTAAGCTTTTCTTGATTATTATTTATTGTCTAATCTTGTCACTATTGGCAAGATAACGTCTAATTTATCTGTTCTACTTTATCTCTTCTGTTTTTTCTTTTGGAAGTCACTAGGTTGAAGGTAAGCTTATTTTGAAATACTTACAAGGTAGAGCATCTGCACATCATTGGTAACAGATTTTCTGATTTCAAAAGGAGTATTATATTGCTGTCATATGGCTCAGTGAGTTAAAATCATCATGGAATTTGTAAAAGCTTATCTTGATTTCTTTTGTCTTGTCATTTTTTTGGATAAGCTGGTGTTTGTCTTTGGTAAAGGAAAACTAACTGGCAATCTAATTTATGCTTTCAGATTGTTCAATTATTGTTAGAGGTCAACTTTCTTGCACAAGTGTATCCTGTATGTACATCTCAGATTTATAGTCTACATTAGCACTGTGTCAGTTATTTATATAAATAAATGTAACATTGGCCTATATAAGCAGAAGTTCAGCTTCATGTGATGAGTATCTCATGAAGGTAATAGAGGAGAAGGAAGGAAAAAGAAGCCAATCTCCTTCACTGTTCTGTTCCCTTGTATACTTTACGCCTCACCTAACAGTGAACCCATACTTGTAGTGCAAGTCCATTAGTGTTATTTAGTTTTAGGCTTAATTTATTCTTGTTTATTACATGGCTAATTCAGTGAAGGTTATTTTAAGTCAAAGAAATTAATGGGCCTGTTAACTAAAAGAAAAAAGATATCTAATTTGGCAAAACATTGTACCCCCTCACCTTTTTTTCTTCCAGAGAGTATGAGTCTTAAAGTCATATCAAGACAAATTTTGAAGTAATTCTTAACATTTTGAAAATTAAGGCTTAGTTGTATGGGTAGGTTCTGTGCAACACATAAGGTAAGAGAAAACCTCTTTCAAATAGTGTATGAGATTCAAGAACTAAACAACAAAAAAAGTAACACCAGGTGCCCTGTGTTAATACCAACTTTGAATAATTTGATTATTTTATTGTGGTGTAAGTCAGCACCTGAGACCTCAATAAGGAATAAAAAGCATTTGACTGAGGAGGACAATACATTTTTTTTTATTGCAGGAAGAGATAAAAATCACAGATATAGAAATGGGGTAACCAGAGATGATGAATGTTAAAATCTCAACAGGTAAGCTGAAAAGTTGAGATAAAATGGGTAGTCTTGTGACTTATCAAACTGGCAAAGGATTACACATTTGGCAATGTGTAAAGTATGGGTATGAAAGAGTCGCACAGAGTGAGTTCTCCACTTGTTTCAGGTTACTGTGTGAGCCAAAGTAAATTACTTAATCTTTCCTAGCCTCAGTTCCCACATGAAAAACAGATGATAATTTATTCCCTACTTAAAGGTGTAGGGAGGCCAAATGTATTAAGTATCATTTGGAACTGAGCTGGTTATACAAACTTGTATGGTCCTCATATCTGAAAGAATATATAGGTCAGAAATTACAGAGCATGGGCAGTATTTATTCTCAATGAGAAACTAATGGAACTTGGTTTTCTAGTAAACTGATACAGTTTTTCTTTCCTGTCAAACTTAAGTTTTCTCAAGAAATACAGGAAACTCTTAGATTGTCCTCTAAGTGATAAGTGAAATACTTCTTGCCTTGAATGTTTAACCTTTATTTATTATTTACTCAGGTTTTTTCCTTGTTAGGAACAGAAACAGTGAGCTCTAATGGAACTACAGTTCATTCACTTTATGTTGAAGATCATGAAAAATACAAGTTATGTAGGATTTTCCAGGTTCTGTTGGATTAAAAAAACCCATAGAAATTGGCGTTAGAGAAATAAGCAGAAATTCTCTTGGAATATCAAATACTACCTGTAGCTGCCTCCATAAGCTACTTTAAAGTGTCAGTTTGGATAAAAGGAGTGATTGTCAAATACATTACATACGTGTTTTTCCAGTAGACTTTACTTCAATCATTTCCACACCATGTGCTTAAAGTGTCTGAAAAAAAATAATCTGTCTTTCAGCAGGTCTTCATCCAGCAGATTGGATGATGACAGGTGAAGAGAAGGTAATATAACTTGACCTGTGACTATATTTGGTTATAAAACTTTCTAAAATGCCAACTAAGGTGAAATTACTCAACAAACAAAGGAAATAGATACTGGAATTGGCATGAGTTCTTTGGGAATGTGCCAGTGTAGATATGATTGTGCCTTTTTGCTGAGAATGTCAGATCAACTTCTTTAAAGCAGTATAATTCCTTGAGCTTTGTCTGTATTTGCTTGTTTGTGTTTTGTTTTCCCATTCTAGATCCTAATAGAATATAAAGTCTGGAGATGTATCGATCAAGGTGATTTTATTAGATCTTTAACTACATGGACTGCTCATTCTAACTGACCTATTGGGAGTATGGACATTGCAGTTCAGCTACTCCCCATTCTTCCTGTGTACAGCCATGTAACCCCAGTGGACAGAGCTCTGACTTCTCAGGCATGAGACGTTCATTCTACAGTAGGATAATCAGTCAAGATCAACCCCCTTATTGCATCAATACTTGTAAAGCACCGCTAATCCTAAAGATCAATGACAAGCTTTCTTCCAGTAGTACTGCACTTGACATCTAGTTCTTGACCTAAGAAGTCAGTATTTCCTCCTTAGGATAATGGGGCTAGACTACTCATGAATTATCATGAGTACTGTTACTAGTATGAGGCATGGTGGCAAATTTCTACCATGGAGCCTGGAACCATACTGGACCCTAGATAACTTTTAAATGGGAGCAGCTTCAGCCTCCACTTAGCTGCATTTTGATTCATACAAGATGAGCAGCTGAATAGGTCAAAATGCATTCTTTCAAAGTCTCAAGTAAGATTTCCCTGCTACTTTCTAAAATGCTAATGTTATCTGCAAGAGTGAAATTTTCTTTTTTTTTTGAAAGATAAGTTTGAGTCAGGACATTTTTTTATAGTCTTTCATTTTATGTTTACAATCTTAAGCAGCTGGGCTCTGATTGAGGATGGAAAAGCTTTGTGTAACACCACCGTTCTACATAGTGGTACAGTGCAAATGGCTTTGCATTGCTCAGCAGTGGAGGATACTACTGATGGACAGCCCCTCTCTCTGCATTTTTACATGCCTGGTGAAAGTCTGAGATGCCCACTAAACACTGTGTCGTTTCAGGGGTACTTGGAGAATGGTATCTGCATAAAGGAGGTTTCAGGATCGAGGCTTCAGACTTAATTAAAAATTACCTAGATTTAAAATGTAAGTACTTGTATTCTGAACACTGGGTTTCCCAAGTTAAAGGGACAGGCATAGGTAAAGGGACTTGACAGTTGGTTCCCATTTAGGATAAGAATTTTAACTTTCTTAAGAGCTGGTAGAGTAAAAATTATTTGTTTGCCAAACTGGAAACGGAGCATAAAGTAACATCATAATGTATACAAGAATTAAGAACTGTGTAGTCATATTGTGTAGTTCTTAATTCTTTTATATGTTATGATGTTATGTCTTCCCTCTTCAATATTTGCCTTTTTAAATGAGGAATACAATTGAAGTGGACACTGCTTTGAATTTTTTTCTTCCTGGCTTCATCAAATCAAGTACTTACACTTGCTTATGTTGTAAAGATTAAAGGCTTTCATCCATACCCTGTCATTTACTAATTTTTTCTCACTGTGATATGACTGTTCCGTTTTCTGCATGTTTTTTCTGTTGGCAGCTGCAGTTCATGGTATATTGTATAATATATTGTAATGTCATACAAGTTCCTGTTGAGAGAAAGTTTTAATTAGCAAGGTAATATTTTGCTTCTCACTTGTCACTGAATACCTTGTACTTAATGAAAGAATCCTGTCTTCATTTTGGAGAAGATGCCTTCAAGTATTTTTTTAATCTAATTTCCATACCATAAATTGAATCTCCATTTGTTGCTTTTTAGATTTATGCTGACAAATGTGATAGTTTAGCATTTTGTTTTTATGTATTTTTATTTATATCAGATTTTTCTTCTGCTCCAGTGTATCATAATGGTTAACATGAACTGTTACTGTATTTCATTTAACATTTGTTGTTCTGAGCTCATTAACTGCCATTAATTTGGATGGTAAGTTAATTTTAGCTGCAAGATAAAGCTTTATGTTATATATATATATAGTATAAACATCAGTATAGTTCTTGCAATGAGATGTCAGGTGACTCAGGACATTAGCTAAGATAGAACAAATTGTACTGCTTTTTTAATTCCTTTCTGGTCAGTTGTAAGGGTTACTAATCTCTGGAGAAAGATAATAGGTCATATGTTTAATGTAATAGCTTTTTGGTTTTCTGCTTTATCTGCTAATTTTAAAATCTTTTAAAGTAAGCTCATATAAACATGTTTTAATGTGAAATTTATGGGAAGGACAAAACCAATGTGTATTTACTCATTACCTGTTACATGCTCAATACTACAATAGATGATTATTTGTATTCTGTGTGCTCCCTACTGCAAGCAAGTAAAATCTGGTGTTATTCAAATCGTTAGCTAAATACATAAAATAGTTTGATATGGAATGGATAGCTAGTTCCCTGTATTCCCTGATAAATCATAATTTACTTTACCTGTAATTTTCCTCTTTCAGGTCTTCACAGAAGGTAAAATTCACCTGTGGGAATTTTACAAAAGAATGAATTTTACAAAAGAATATCCAGAGCTAATTTATTACCAAACTAATTTGTGTATTGTGGCATTAAACAGAACTCTTCGAAAAGATACATTTTTAATGTTGACCCTGCCATTTCTGTTCTACATGAAAACTTCCTACTAGAGTTTTTAAAATACTTTTCTGGAGACTACTGTGATTGTAGCTTTGTATAGCTGCTCACATGGTTGTGTGGATAAAAATTACGCTAGTACACTAGTAGACACATTTGCCTTGTATACACTATCAGTCATACTGTTTCTATCCTAGTAAAGATCAAGTATAGAACTTGCAAACATTTGGCAGACAGGAAAAAAAAAATATTTGCAAACAGTATTGCAGTTCCAGTACACAAAGTATTAAGTAAACTATGAGGTGAGCATTTGTTAAATCTAGTCTTTCCTGATTATATTGAATTATACTCAGAGGCAATTTTTAGTTTTACTTCAGCTTGAAGCAGCTTCTGCATGAAGACAGTGGATAAATAGATAACCCTCTTTTGCTTCCATCCTTAACTTTTCATACTTCAGGAGGTTTGAAATTTACACAACTTAAAATTTCATGGTTCCAGCACATTTTGTATTTTTGGTTTTGTCAACATAGTTTGGTGGTAAGATTGATCATCTAGAGTACCAGCTTCTCTCTGAAGAAAGGTACTTTCCTCTAAGTGGGTTGCTGGTGTATGTGAAAGTGTTAAGTCTGCATATACTTGGCTGGACTTTCTCCCAAAGGACATGATGGAAAAGCTAGGGTGGGCAGAATATTCCCAGGTATCAAAATGGTGAGAGGGAAATAAATGATATTGAAGACTTTTCAGATTGTCTGTGAGTTAGGCATATAGGGCTGGTCTGAACCCCTTAGTGTAATACACCTCAAAAATGAGGACTATATAGTACTGCAAGTAATAGAATAATTTGTAAGAGTTGTTGAATTAAGGAGAACTAAATTAAGATAGACAGAAATAGTCACATAGCATGGTACAGAAAATAGAGTTATTGCCTCTAACATAAAAACAGTGAAGAAAATTATGCATCTTTACCGAGAACATAGATGGGTACAATACGGTTTTTTTATCAGTGGTTATGCTGCTATGCACTATGACTTACAACAGTAGAGGGAGACCCAAGGTGACTTGTAACGCCACACCCTAAGTTATCTGATTTTGCTTGAAGTGTTTTCAGACAGCTGAATTACCAAGGAAAAGGGTAGATATATGTACAGGCCCTATAAATCAATGCTTCAAGCATTTTATTCAATTTTGTTCAATTGTGATGATTTCATTTAACTTTTATGGGCATAGTAGGATAGAAATCGTGATCTACAATTTTTTTGAAGCATAATCAATTAAGCTATTTTGAATAACTAGTCTAAGTGCCTTGCTGCCTCAAAGTCTGAGAGATTAGTTACCTCTTTGAAATAGGGAAATTTGCATCTAAAAGGCACCTTTGGCTCAGTCAGCTGTGTTGATAGTTACTCAGTGTCACCTGTTCTCTGTTAAAGCTTAACCAGTTTGCTAAACTAACTTCTATCTAAACCATTGAAATGTAAAGGCTTATATATTAAAAAGGTAATGCTAATTTCCTTTATGCATCATATCTTAATTTTTTGCTAGGTAAATGCTAAAGGACTTAAAACTTTCTTTCTGTTTCCAGAAGTTTCACTGTAGTTTTCACTAACTTAAAATACTCTAAAATTTTTATCTTTATTTTTCTGCAGTGCTTTAGTAAATTAACAACTTTACTCCTTATCCGTAATACCTGTGAAAGAGTATTTGCTTGGCTGATATTCCTACAGTTCTATAAGGAAGTTGGTAGCTATGTTGCTTCTGTAGCCACAATAAGGAGCAAATGTGTGCAGTGAACCATCTGTTATCTTTGTAGTGCTAGTTACTATCGTACAGAGACAGCTTGGTCCAAGTCTGAAGGTTGTATTTCCTTAAGGGAGCTTTATTTCTGAAAAAAATCTTAAACCTTTTACCTTCTAGATAGAAGAGCGTATCTTTTCCAGTTGTTAATGCTGAAGTGTATTCTTGAGGGGTGTGTGTAGTGTGTGCAATAGGAAGATCCTAAAATAACCTGGAAATTTCCTTGAATTTTCAAGAACAGAAATAATAGTGATTTGGCTATAAAAATCAGTACTGTCATGTAGTTGACATCTGTCAAGGGTTTTTTTTAAAATACAGTGCTCACATCAGAAGCATGTTCTATGAACTTTCCTTTGAGACTTTAGTTTTATAGAAATTTTTTTGTGAAACCAGCTTTCCTCTTCCTGAGATATGAAAATATTTGGGAGATCAGCTATTTAGTATATCAGATTGGCAGTTATTTGAACCTCACAAAGATACACCAATGATACCACATGAAGGATGAGGCTGCATACTACAGAAACAGATAAAACGTGCAGAATGTGGCTCAGGGTGGGAAAAGAATAGAAAAGGTCTGGTGCCATAGGTTCATGCCTGTCAAAAAATACTTCCTGTTGTTTCTGTTTACAGGAAGGTTAAATATTTGCTCTTCTGGAGAGATCCTGCTTACACACTGAGGAGGTAAATGAACTCCTGATGGAGCTATTGGTCTAAAGAGATTTTGTGGGCTTGTATGCCATCTGGCTGCTTCTGGAGCTGCTTGTTGCACAGCCTTGAAGCATGTCTTGATCTAGTGATGACTTGTGTGCTCCTGTTATGACTTCTTTGAGCAGGTGGCTGGGTTTATTTTTGTTAACAGACATCTAACTTGAATTATTTAATGATGCTGTCAAATGAGATATACTCCACTCGCCTTAAATGTAAGAGGAAGTGTGGCTTTTGTTAAAGGCTACTGCTAACGTGTCTACTTGTGGTGAAGAGTGAAAGGCATTTTACTAATGCTAAGTAGACTCATGAATGATACCTCTTCAGTCCCCTGTCGCCCATAGTACAAAAGCACAGGCACAGGATAATCTTACCTACAACTGTTGTCTGAAATGACAATACCCCATTTTTGTCTGTGAATGAGCAGCCAGCATCCACTTTTCTTGTTAGAAAACTTCATCTTTTTTGAGTGAGGCTTTTATAAAGGTGAGAAATTAAGAGTGGTGGCTTTGTAGTGCAAATAATTTTTTTCTGCCGTAGCGTGGAAGCCACATTCAATGTGAGGGAGTAAATTCTTTCCCAAGCCACTAAAGCAACTGCAATTGAGAGAACAGCCTTTGATTGTGGCTGGCTGTCTGCTATAACCAGTTAATCCCAGTGATGTATGCAATTGCTCTGGAAGATGGATTCCAATAACTTTCATAATGTGAAATACCAGCTCATGTGATTTGAGCCTAAATAAGAATTTTTTTTTGAGAAATACAATGAATTTGTGCTGGAAAATGTACTTGATTAATACTATAATGCCTGTTGCACAGTATCGTAGTGATGTTCTGCCATTTGTATTACTAAGTCAAGCTGAAAGGTATTTGCTGTTCTGGAAATAGATTTTATAGAAATCCATTGAATCAAAGCCCAGAGAATTGTTGCTCAGTTTAGGAAAAAAAAGTCTATTTTCTCATTAATCAAAAAAATTCAGTTTAAGAAAATGGAAAAGACTTTTACAAGAAGAAAATAAAAGCTCATGCGAGCCTGTTATCTTGATTTTTATCTTCCAATCCTAATAAATCAAATCTACAGGCAGTTAATCTGATGGAAATAGGGCTTTTATGACCATGTTTTTGACCAGTTGGCTCATTTTCATCTTAGGTCCTGTATTGTTTTATCAGCCTCAGTTTATCAGAAGATTTAAGTCCTAAAATAGATTTTCATTGCTAATGATCCCTATGGATAATTTTCTGTAGACTTAACCATTTTTCTAAAAAAAAAAAAGACCCGTCATGATGTCATTCTAATATTGTGAGTTTTTTAAATATGCTGAAATATCTGGAATATGTTTCTTGACAGAAGGTATAGCAGTTTAGTAGTTTAAATAGTTTAGTAGTTTAAATAGTTCTCAAAAATAAGAGTTTGGGAAATGAGTGTTCTTCAACAAAACATGCACAGCACTTTTGTGTATCTTTGACCTTTTACCTTTATCTTTCCTTCCTACTCAAAAGGTCACTGTTCTTCAGGACTTTTAACTTCTTCTGTTAGTAACAGCCTCTGTATGTTCATATCTCCTTAATTATGTATTTTCATGTATTGCAAAACAAAAATCAATAAATAACATTTACTTAAAAGGAGCTCTCGCAAGGCACAAAAGCAGTGAGGAAAGAATTATCAAGTTAATCACAAAAGCCTACTACCTTTACTCCAATTTTCAAACACAATGAAGACCATCTCAGTGGCCAAATTGAAAATGTGTTATCAGTGTTCAGATTGTTGCATCATTTGGTTCCAAAAAATAATCCTTTTAAAGTAAAATGGCTGATGAAACTGCTGAGTGGATGCCTCCATGTGATCCAAACTCGTATTTTCAGAATAAATCTCTCAGATCAAGGAAAATATTTTCCTTTTAGGGCACAGTTCTAGAAACCACAGGCCTTGATCCTGCAGATAAGTTGGTACTCATTAAATGTTAGCAATGCCATTTGGTTGCTTGCCTTAGTTATGTATTTTATAATTCAGTAGTTGTTATGAAGAACAATTTAGTGTTTCTAGCCTTTTATTTGGTATTTTGATTTAACTTTTGGAAAGTGACAGACTGTATGGAACTTCTCAAAACACTGTTTTTGGTTTAAATCTCTGATCTCCCTGCTTATGCTGCAGGAGTATTTAAGAACGTTTCTATTGCAATGCCTAAATCAGGTATTTCATATTCAAAAAAGCGTTTTGTTACTGAAAGCGTTGCAGATAAGGAAAAAAGTTTGGATACATGTTGTTTTATGGCTATATATATTGCAGAAAACAGCTTTTATGTATTTGTAAACCAGCTGTATCTGTCTTGAGGTCAAATGGTTTTGTAGTCCTCTGCTAACAGCCAGTGACAAGAACTAAATACTGAATGGATTAGTATAGCTGCAATTTAACATAAATAATAAATACTAAAAGAAATTACTGTATGTATATTCTGATAGCGTTTAGAGGTAACTTCATACTAATTATTACAGGCACGGCTGTAGGCAAATGAAAGCTTGTGATTTACATAAATTTAGATACTGAGTAGCAGGATTCTTGCTGTTCCACCACGTCTGGTCGACAACTGCCTCTGTGTGCTGTATTCCAGAAACATGGCTTTATTATGTGAGTCAAATAACCATCTCTGAGTAAAATTATGTTTGGTTAAAAAGGTCAGTTACAAATAGGACTACAGTCTTTGACTGAAACTTTGTCTTAAAATTTAGATTAAAGATAATTGGTGATTGCTACTATTGCCAAACAAAGCATGACAAAAATAAGACCTGTAATTACCTGTCCTGTCTGTTTTTCCAGTTGCCCTTATGCACGCGTACTTTCTTCCACATGTGTTCTCTTGATTTCTTGTTAGGTGTCACTAGCCTAGTCTAAAGCAATCCACTTTGATTCCTTGAGCTGCCATTCACTTAGAGGTATAATCTTCTTTGAAGCCCATATGGTACATCCCTCACTCTTATGTAGAGTATAAGATTGCTTCAGCTATGAGTTGCTTAGTTTGATTTATTCTGGCAGTTTTTATTTTCCGTTGGGTTCCTCTTAATACATACATATATATATTTGGGGCCAAGCTTGTTGTTGATTTGGTGTAGATAGGTGCTGTTTCTAGTATATTGATTCACCTGCAGTGCCAGTAGGAATTGTTGGCATAAAGATCATCCCATCCTTGTTTCTTGCACAAGTTGCAAGCAAACATGTAATGTGTTCATCACTTCATCCTGGAGTTGTTTCAGATTCTAAGTGTGTGAAACTTACTACACTGCTTGCTGTTACTTCAGTTTTTCAAGATTATTATACAGCTACAGTACCTGGCTTTAAAAGACAAATTGAATTTTGGAGGAAGATTTGAGTAGCATGGTAAAAGTGCCAGAAGAGTTTTCTGTAGTGGATCAGAATTCTGCATCCAGAGGTTTATTTCTATTTTTTCTTTGGTTGGCAGGTGTCTTAGATTTTCTACTCTACCATCATATGGGAGTAACTGTAAAATAAAAATAAAAAATAAAAATCCCAACCAACCAACCAACCCTACAGCTTGAATTGAACTGAAAGTAAATACTCTGAAGATGGCTTTTAATAACTCAGTTTCTTCTTTTGTAAGGTTAGTGAAACAGTCCTTTAATTCTGTTTATACTACAGTTAGAAGTGTAAAATCAAGTGTGCAAATGAGGGAGGGGAAAGCTCACAGTAGAAGTTAAAATTTAGAATTTAAAGAATATCCTACTTTATTTGTTATCTACAGGGCCAGCTTTTCAGCAAGTAAAGGATGGTATAATTGCTTTTGCATATTGCAGGAATCAAGTTATTAACTACTTAGATTAGGATGTTCATCATCAAGTTCTATCAAAGCTGTAAGTTAAAAGAATATACTGTTTTTACTCCCAAAATCGTCAGTGTTGGGGGGTGTATGAGAATTCTGGAGAGGAAAAGAAGCTAAACTTTTGCATTATATTGCACTAATCCTTTGTCTTCTGATGCACTGCTGTCTTTTATGTCTGTAATTTTGTTTATAGCTTGAAGCTGTAGTGTGAAGCAAAGAAAGAAACCATTACCTGGAGGTGGAATTAGCATGGTTTACTTTCAGTGTATAGGACTTAAGTAAAGACTAGATGAAACTATATTTGGATGTAACTTTTAAAAACAGGAATTTAGGCATCTCACTACCATTAACATTCAAGAGTGACAGGAAGCTGAAGCTGTGTCACCCTCTTTAAATTAGTTTGGCCTAATGCTTAAGTGACTATCATGGTGGGCGAATACTATCATGAATAGTGAAATATGGAATAAAAGTAATGAATACTTCTAAGGTATTTTAAGGGTAACTTAAGGCCATGCACACATGGTCCTAGAGTATTTAACCATTGAAAGAGAATTTTTAAAACTATTTTTAACTTTTTCCTATCTGTAGCAAATTACTGGAGATTAAGAAACTGTTAATGACATAATTGTTCATTTTTAAAACCTTTAAATTTAGGATTCCTGTCTTATGTACTGTAATGTATTTCTTGTAATAGGTATATTAAACTTTAATTGCAGTGTCATGGAAATGTAAAACTTGCTGACGTAGTTGCTGTTTTTGAATAGATCATTGACCCGTCAATCAGACTCTGACCATTTCAGAGATAAGAAGCTGGGATTTCATTGGCTATTATGACTAGAGCACCTTTCCACATATTAAGAAATGGTGTAATAATTAACAGGTATAATGGATATGTGCATTCAGGTTTCATTTATATCTTTATGAGCTTTAGCTCCTGTTATCTTTGGTTTAGTTAACCCCCTGTCTACCCACAGATAATTTAACTGCAGTATAAAAATGGATTTTTTTTGTGGCAGTGGCATTTTGCTGATGTGATAAGTGGGGTTTTTGCTCATTTTTCTGTTCTTTCAGACTTTTTCTTTAAAACAGAACTTCACTAACAAAACTCATTAAATAAGTAATAATGCTGTTCTAAGGAATCATAGCAAAGATTCTTTAAGCAAATTTGCATATGGAGAATTTACCTGAACTTTCTTTTTTTTCCTATTTACAGACTTAAATGGTTATAAGTACTGATGATTCCTTGTAGTGGAGTTCGGTATCTTTGACCTAAAAAGTCACTCAGAAATTACCAAAGCATGTAATTCAATAGTGGGCTCATTAGGTGAAGCAGGAAGTAGGCAGAGGTCACTTACCATTCCTAAGCTCTAAATATCTTAAGAAAAATAAAAAATTTAGGTTTTGAAAATATAAATTATATTTTAGTTGCAAAAATTCATTAAATAATATCAAGATTCGATTGCTTTGATGTAATATACTTGCACTGCAAAATATGAATTGGGAAAGAAAATCCTAAGTTTAGAGAAGTCACAGAACTGGAAAGCTAAGGAAAACTTTTTGAATTTATGTGTAATGTTTATTAATCTTTAAACATGACAAAAAACAAAAGAGACGTGATAGTTAAAATAAGAGGCTGATAAAATACTATATAACTGCAAGTTTACCAAGGTATAGAAGTTATTTTTGTTTTGAAAAGTGTTTTCCTAGTAAAGTATTGTTGTCATCTTAATTAGTTCTGTTAGTCTGATTTCACATGTATTATATGCAATACTGTTTCAGGTGTGTTCTTATATACCAGATATTTACACAGAACACACTTGTACAGAGGCTCGCATTTTTGCTAAGCTCACTTTTGTACTAGAAGTTGGCATTGCCATCATCCTATTGTAAATTCAATTTAATCTATTTCAGGGAAATTCAGTTGCTTAATGATATCAATTGTCCCTATATGTACACAGTGGTAGATCTTGGCAGTGTTCAGTTTTTGTGATCAGTAGTTCACAGATTTTTGTCACTGGCGTTTTAGTACTGTAGTAAATCAGTCACCACTTATTATTCATACATGTTTGTCATGTCAAAGCTACCTGGCTGTAAGGTGTGCTTATAAAAGCAAATACTGAGGTACTTGTCTAAAAAAAGTATTTTCAAAATACTTCTTAATATTAGTCACAGATTTTAATGTGCATTTATAGTGTAGATGTAAAAAGATGAGTTACTTTGGAAGAAAACACAGAAATTTTTCAATCATATTGGTCAGTGTCATGCCTGCTGTAACTTGAGTCCAAAACATTGCAGTTACAAGAGGAATTAGCTTTTTTAGAGTATAGTGTGAGGCTGCCAAGATCTTCAAGGTCCACAAAATGAAATCCTCAAGGCAAAAAAGGTGGAAGGGGCATGGTAGTTGTCTTTTTCTGCCCTGTTTATAGTATCTCAGTGCATGTCCAAGTAGGTAGTTTACCTTTGTAGAAGATGAGAGGTAGTGGGATGTGGTCTAGATGCACTTCTGATCCAAGAGCGGCTTACATTGAGATTCTGGAATACAACCTCCCCTGTTCCTAACCTCATCTCATAAACCTTCCAGTTATTTGTTCCCTTATTTTTGATAGTCTGTTCTTTCATTAATTGTCTCATGTTGCAATGAACCCTTACTTCCTTAGCTGGAGATACATATATAACTACTGTCTTGCTGTATTCTAATCCTCACACACATACTACTTAATATTGTAGTGCAAGCAAAACTACTTAAAGCAAACCACAGAACAAGTTAATACATAACAAATGAAAATCATTAAACATAATTCTGCTGTAATCTTTATCTTCCTATATCTTCATTTTTCCCCTTATTTAAGTCTAAACTAAAACTCCTGTTTTGCCACAAGGATCCTATCTTAATGTAAGAAGAATTCATACAGTTCAATCTCAAGGATAAAAATAGTAAGTAGATTTTTATGAAGACCACAAGTATGCCAAGATAACAGCTTTATCTAATTCAGACTCTGCATAAAGAGTTTGTGTGTGTGTGTATATATATATGTATACTGAGAAGAAAGTTTGGGACTATTGGGATGCATTTAGATTTACGTTTTGTTGTTTTCACAGATTAGTAAAGCTTTTCATTAAAAATAATATAGTAGTGCTTGGGAATTAAAAACAGCTAGTTTCCATGGTTTTAATGTGGGGAATAGACAGAATTGCAAACAAACTGCATGCTTTAATATGATTCTTCAGTGATATTTTTCCTTCAAGTGTTAACTGATTAATTTGTTGTTCAACCCTGATTACAGGAAGAATACACTTGAAATATGAAACAGGATATCTCTGGAGGTAGAGTGAAATACAACTGCATTCCTAGGATCTTAAACTTTTATACTGAACTTCAAGTATTGAAAAGGTATGTTTAACCCATGAAATATAAAGTTATCTAAAAGCTTTCCTTTGTTACTGCTTTCTAGTTTGCTATAAAGTGCAAAAATTCTTCTAGTATGATATGTGAGGCCCTGCTTTATATTTATATGAAGTAGTCTAGTACACTTGACAGTTTTTTAATTTTAATGTTGGGTGCTTTACACTATGGCTTCTTAAGCACCAACTTTTCTACGAATACAAAATCTCTGAAAGGTCTTGCAACTCCAGGTTGTAAACTGGCCTCTAAACATACTGCTCTAATAATCTAATCTATTTAGCAGCCAAATTGCCTTTATAGTGTTCTCAGAACTCGTCAAGAACTGAAGTATCCAATGGGATCATTTACAGTGTTGTTGAATCTCAGTTTTTCATTATCAAACTTAGAACGCTGTTTTTTATTAGCTTACTCTGAGGGTATAGAAAGTAGGTAAGCAAATTATTTTGTCCTGAACATATTTTAAATTAATGTTAAATTAAATTCACTTAATTTACGATTTCTGTCTCCCTGAAGCTTAATGTACAAAAGCTTGAGAATTTTTGTGGAATTAGGAAAAGCCTTTGAAATCTCTTCCAGGTTACAGACATGTAACAAAACAGTAAGGCTTGAATAAGACATTATTTTATATCTGTGACAGGTTGGTATTCAGCCCTTGTAGAAGAAGGTACAGATTGAAGTGAAAGAGCTGCTCACTGTACCAAAGCCCAGTTTGGAAATAACTGATTATTTCATTAGTCTTTGTATGGTATGCAAGTTCTTTAGAAGTGGCTCAGACTTGTGTCAGAATTCTGCTGTTCAACCTCTTCTGTACTATATGTGTAGAAGAAATGTTTTGTAATTCACTTGAACCTCCTTATTGAGAGCCATTTATATTGTTATACTATAGAGTACCTAATTAAGAAAGCTACTCATCTGTAATGGCTGTAACCAAGGTAATAAATGAAAAAAAATACCAGTAGACTTACACATTTTGAAATGGAAGAAATTATTTAATCTCATCAGTTAGGTTACACCTCTGAAGTTCGTTTGAAGTGGTGGTAATGTTTTCTATTTGTCATGGGGGAACTGTTACTGAAGTTGTTTTTACATCAGATGTTGGGCAGCCTTTTATCTACAAAACTTACTTTTAACATCACTCCTTTAGGGATTCAACCTCACTGTCACTTTGCTTTGTCTTTCCCTTTTTGCCTGATCCATTATTTTAGTGTTGAACTGTAAATTCTGTCTTTTTGGTTATTTGTATATTACCATTCTTTAATTATATAACTTAAAACTTTCACAAGTATGGGAATTGTCCTTTAAAAGCTGCATTCTTATGAACCTGAATTTCAGTGAACAACTGTAGAAGTTTTGGTACTTCAGTCTTAAGTATTGTGCATTTTGCAATGGGCATAAAACGGAGTGATACCAGTTACTGCATTTTGTAGCTTCTTTGTATTATGACATGATATATCTAATTTTAGTTTTTGTATATTGTTTTTCCAGTTACACCTATAATATACCCAGGATCAGTGTTCCAGGATGTTCATAGTTTTTCCATGTTACTGTGAGCTTTATGAGAGTGAAGATTTATCGACCCCTAGTGGATTGTTAGGAAAATGGTTGTTAATTTAATAAGTGCTAAATGAAAAAACTAAATATTTTTAATACTGTTTGTGTTTCAATGGTCTTTTTTCTTCTGTTTGCAGCTGGATTAGCTCCTGAATTTCGTTTCTGGTGTTCCTACCTCTGCAGAATTACCTATTGCAGCAACTTATATTAACAACATTCCCAAAATATGTAGCTAGGTGTCTGCATTTTAATGAACACTTGTAGCTGTAGCTGAGTATTTTAAAATTACAGTATAGCTTCTTTTTTTCCCCCAAAAAAAGGGATCTTTTGTGCTGTGTAAGGTGGGCTTATTTTTAATAAACTAGAAAAAGCTAGTAACTTCTTCGTTAGTATGATACTATGTAAATGAATTAAAGCTAATTCTAAATCATCTGCTCAGGTTTCACTGACATCTTAGTGCTTATTAAATATTTATAATTTATCAGTAATATCCTGAAACCTTCCATTTCATGAAATAATCACTTAATACAGTATTTCATGCTAATCGAGCATGTAAAATACTGCATTTCTAGACAGCTTTTAAACTGATTTTAGATAGCTCTAGTATTTTTAATCCTTTAGTTGAAACTGTAATTTTCTGGGAGGTGAAATATCTTCTAAATATACTGTGACAGTTTCCCACAGGCATTTATTTCACATGGATTAAAATGAAGTACTGAATAGTAAATTCACATTTGGCTGTTTAATTAGCAATAGTAAATGAAGATAAGCCTGCTCAATAATTAACTTAAATTGAACTTCACTGTAATTCTGCATTTGCTACATGTTTCCAAGTATCAGAATCAGAAATTAAGCCCTATTGTAAATAATTTCTTTTTCTGTGGAAGTTTGACACAATAAATAACTCACTTTATTTCGTACATTTCATTTTATAGGCTTTAAGTGGTAAAGTGGTGTTTTTACCAGTTAAATTATGAAGTAGTCCTTTGAATTTTAGGTATTTTTAAAACGTTACAAAAAGGCCAAATATAATTTTTGGCATTTACTAATGCTTAGTGTTGTATTTATTGCATAAACCATATTGTTTAAAGACAAATTTACACAGCGATAAAAAATGTCAAAAAGACCTCAAATTCATATTTTTGTGGGAGCACCCAGTATTCCAAGCCTGCTGGAGGTGTCAGTGCAAAGTAGTTCAGCACCGGCTGCTGAAAAATGGAGAGAACTCCACTACTCATGTGACATACATAATCTTTTTTCAGAAAAAGTCAAAGGTCCTGACCATGTAGTGTTTGAGGCAGAAAGCTCTGTAGTCACAGCAGTTCCTACAGATGATGACAGCTCTCAGCAATCTAAACAGGGGAGATTAATGGCAGCAAAAGAGTATTTGACATCTTTTATACCTGTGGCAGTAACTTGTAGCAGCACACCTAAAAAGACTGAAAGCTTAATTTATTCTGATTGTCAAATATGTAAAGATAAATGCACACACGCAAATGTAAATCAAGCTGCAGACCAACACCTTCCTCAAAAATTTGCAGAATCAGATAGGCAGGATAAACAATCACATGGCTGTTATTCAAAACTCACTGAAAGAAAAGCCAATCATTTAGAAGTTAACAGCTCTGACATTTCTGATTTGGTTGCCAGTACTAAGCAGATTAGCATACATCTAAGGTCTGCGGGACAAGGTTTTCAATCAGATCACAGAAGTGATTGCCATGAAGATCTAACTCAATATCTGGATATGTTTTTCCCCAAAGATCAAGAGTCAAAACTGAAAGGAGAACCACATGATTGTTCAGACCTTGCAGTGTCAACTGATACTGAATTTCGTAGTATAATGACTTCAAGTCAGATGGCTGTTTTTGCACAGGATCGGAATGAGATGCAGAAAAGAATCATAAAACTATCGGAAACAGAAGCAGGCAAAAAACCTAAAGAAAGTCAGTATGACTACTTCCAATATGATTCTGATGTTGGAATGTGTTTTGATGTGGCTGAAAATGAGTATAAGGAAGAATATACAAGTTCCCTTGAACTTTTCAGTTCTGAGGGTGATGGGAAAAATGTTTGCTTTGGAGCCATAAAACAAGAAGGAAATGCTCAGGAAAATATAGAGAAGTCTCAAGAACTTAATGTTCCTGTTGAGCAATTTGTAAATGAAATCCATATTGAACCACTGAGCTCAGGAATATTGTGCTCTCAAGTAGACAGTTCTCATAAGAGTTCTTCTAAAAGAGCCCGCAAGTGTGAAGATTCCTTTCATATTTTTCACTCAGTGTTGAAAACACAGCTGAAATCAAAGAGAGCTAAACTGAATTCTTCTCCAGCTGGTCCTGGGATGAGAGTGGATCAAGAGAGAGTGACAGAGTTCAAGAAACTTCAAAAGAAACTATCACCACTTAAGAACTGCTGCTGCAAAAATCAGAAGTACAATGTTTTGGTCACAATAGTACATCCGTGTCATATCAAAGAAATACAGGTGAAGACTAGACCAAAACCTTCTTGTAAAGTTCCTGTAGCAACAATTGTAGTTATTGACCAGTCGGAAATTGAGAGAAAGGTGGTGCTGTGGCGTGGTGCTGCATTTTGGTCACTCACTGTGTTTCCTGGGGATATTGTACTGCTTACAGGTGAGAATTCCTTTATTTGCCTTTCTAAAATGTGTTTCTTTAAAATGCCTGTTTAAAATAGAACAATATGTAACCAGTAATTTGGAACTACGGCTAAGCACTTGTAGGTATCTTTCTTGCATCACTTGCATTGCTCAACATCACTTAGAATTCTCAGTCATCCTGCCAGTGGAACATCGACTGTCCCATAGAAGTTTGTACATCTCTCATGTATAGTCTTTGGTCTGAGGCACAGCAGTGCCATAGGTAGTCAGGTATATTCTGTTTCAAAACAGTTGTTCATGAAAGGTGAAAGTGCTACTACAAAGTAGATGTGCTAGTTATTTGATTTATAGACTTTTTGTAATTCTCTGCTGTTGGACTGGTAGATGGACTGGAAAATTGTGGTTTTGCTCAGTGTCAGGATGAGAAATACTTTTCCTCGTAGGAAGGACTTTGCAGCTTAGCATTAGCATCTTGTGTTGTGAATTAGTAACTGATGTAGACTGCAGAAATATAAAATGCTGTTTGCAGTTCACTTTCTTCATAACATGTCAGCTAATAAAGAATATTCTTCCTGATAAATTCTTTGTACTCTTTAATACTTAATAGGAGAAAATCCACGTGTTGTGTAAGAGAATGCCGTGCTATACAAATGATATTGCACCTAATTTAAGGCTGGAATTGACCAGAACTTGAGAGTGATCTGACCATTTAGGTTTTGCAATATGCAAAAAATTACACAACATAAAATTGCTTGAATACTTATAAAATCATAGAATCATCTAGGTTGGAAGGAACCTTTAAGATCATTGAGTCCAACCATAAACCTAACACTGACGAACCACCACTAAACCATGTCCCTAAGCACCACATCTACACATCTTCTAAATACCTCCAGGGATGGTGATTCAACCGCTTCCCTGGGCAGCCTGTTCCAATGCTTGATAATCCTTTTGGTGAAGAAATTTTTCCTAATATCCAATCTAAACCTCCCCTTGTGCAATTTGAGGCCATTTCCTCTTGTCCTATCACTTGTTACTTGGGAGAAGAGACCGATCCCCAACCTCCTTTCAGGTAGTAAGATGCTGATTTCTCATTAAGAGTTCTTTAAGTGCTTATAGGTAGGTGCAAAGGTAGATATTTTAGGCAGTGAAGATAAGCTGGGCTTTTTCTTTTCTTCTTGGACATTATTGTCTCAAAATACATCGTAAGCATTTCTGGGTAAGCCTCGTACTTTACTACTCATCCTGAAATGTTGCACTATAATGATTTACCCAATACAGTCCCTCACTTATACAGTACCTGCTATGAGGCTATTGACTATTTTATGACTTGAAGAATTACATCAAACTATTGAGAAAATTTTATTAACTTGTTGTAAATGGTGTTGGTAGATTAAAAAAACTGCTTTGTTTCCAAGTGATCTCTTTCAAACTGTGCTTCACACCTATATGTATGATGGTTCTATAGTCAAGAAAAGTACGATACACTTCAATACTGTTGATAAGGTTGCATTTTTCTTGCAGATATAATAATGTATGAGAATCTTTGGTGTGGAGAAATCATGCTGCAATCTACATTTACCAGTCAGCTACTGAATCTAGGAAACTGCTCTGCCCTCAATCCAGAAGAATGTAAGATTATTCTGCATAAGTTTCCACAAAAATCACAGTAAAATAGCTATTTAAAGTACTTCTTGTTGGGAATGCCTCATACATAGGATAAAATGGAAATGTGAGCAACTGAGAGATACAAAACACTAAGAAAGTATGAAAGGAACACCTGTGGACAAGATGACATTAGATAAGTGTGTGAAGTTCATGGTGAAGTTGGGTGGTTACCATTCAGAACTCTGAAAACCTGAATTCTTTGAGCTTAGTTTAAGAAACAGCAGTTATCCCAGGACTCAACCATAAGATGTCTGAGATTTCATGAGGATTAAATTTTGAGGAAAGTAATTCACTGCAGGCTATTAAGCACAAAGACTTTAAAGATACCTGAGCCATGGAGGGCTGGAGACTAAGGGGAAAGTACAATGTAAGTATGACCATGAACTTGCATTGTTCTTATGGTCTTCCTGATGTCCATTATTGCCAGCTATTTAAGGCAAGTTCTGGGGTAAATAATCAAGAACAGCTATGTTTCTTACCAACCTATGATAGAAGATTTTTTTCCTATTTTTGGTGTAATTTAAAATATTGTAGTTAGCTTAACTTTGAGGTGTTATGGAGGAGGCAGATGAAGGAGACGGGTGAAGTACAGTTTAATTTTGGATCAAGTGTTACACATCTCAAGAATTTCTTGCCTTAGAATTATTGTGAAATGGTTTTGGTTTTGTCAGTGTAAATATGTACCAACTGATAAATTTTTAAGTTCTAAGCTTAAAAAAAAAATATGTCCCTTTAACTTTGTGGTTTTTTTATACAAGTTTATCCTGTAGTGGATGGTGGTGTTCTCCATGGTTTATTGGCATACATATCATCAGAATTTCCGCACTTTGGAGACATTCCTCGAAGGCAAGTTCAGAGACTGGATAGTGTTCAGTATGTGCAGCTAGACCAGCTCCAGCCAAATGCATTGGTTCACTCAATCTTGAAAATTGTCAATATTGCTGTATTAACAGGTAAGTTCAGGCACTAGACTTCGACTTCCAGAACTTCAACAACAGATGAAACTTAAATAATAATTTCGCAAGGCAGTTCTGGTTGTTTCCTATTTCATACACCAGTGCCTGACATAGCAGTCACAAGGAAAACCTTTTTAATGATCCACTCATGGGAGGCACAGCAGTTAAAGAAATGGAGTTAGAGACAGGAAGGAAATATTGACTGTTGTCATCTGCTGAAAGGAGGTTACTACACACTAGTTACTAGCACTGATCAATAGCATACGCATCTGTGGGAGAAGCATGCAGGCAGTGAGCGCGAAGTACTGAGAGATTGCTGTGTTTTCTCTAAGGAATGACCACTCACCACAGACCGCAGTTACTAATGTATTGACTTGTCAGTGAGATTGCTTGAGCATCTCCACAGCTCCAAATAGTGTGGACCTGATCTCCAATAAGATGGAGGACTGAAGAGAGATGCAGGTACGAAGTATAGTGTTGGCAGCAGGAACATCTTAGATATGTGGAATGTGGGCTTGAAATCCTTTTCAGGGAAGATAGTTGTGTATAGCAGGAGTGCAGAAAAGAGGGAATACTGCAGTTATGGTGGAGGAACATAAATATGTTTTTTTAATGGCTCTTGAAATTCAAGAGGTACATTCTTGCTGCAGCCCATTGCTTGAGAAAGGGGCTGGCTTATGAAAATGTCATGTGGAATAGTCAAGCTTTACTTATTCAAAGTAAAGCCTGCCAACTACCTTCATGTAAGCATCCTGTAATTAAAATATGATTGCACTATAAAACAGGTGTTTTTCAGAATTAAATAAGTTGATTATTTTAATCTGTTACAGGATTTGCTTGCCTTTCATACTTTATAATGGAACTGTGTTGCTCTTTTCTAATGTTTTATTCAGAACACTTCTTGTTTATGTCTTTCTAATTTTTCCTACTTAAAATAGATTTTTAAAGCTAAGCATTTCTGGTTTCTTAAATACATGCAATATTTCTTTATAATCCTTACTTGTGTGCCTTTCTGTACAAGTTCTTTTTGATTTTCAACACTGGAAAATGCACAGTGTGAAACTATTAAGATATCTTACTGTGAAACTCCTATTTCTTTCACACAGGCACAACAAAACTACCTTATTAATAGAATTTGTTTTGGAAATCTGAGTTTCCTGTATATTTTTGTTGTAAAGACTCCTCTCCTGCAAAGAATCATGGTCAATGGTCCATGTACTGATTTTTTTGAGTTTGTTCTTCTGCCGTAAATTACTTTTCTTCTAATAGTGAATGCAGTTACTTCAGGATTCCTTTTGCTGAAGCAATTTTCTATGCTAAAATTGATAATTTGTTTCCATTTCTTCATAATTAAGCCTTACAGCTGCTTCCTAGCATCTTCTCCACCTTCTGAAATGAACAAAACCAAATTATCTTGGGGCATTCTCAGTATTTCATGCAGTGTCTTACCATGTTTTTTTAACATGCTTTGGGCAGTTAAAGACCGCTGTTCCCACCTGGAAAAGAAGTTGTCTTTTCTTTCCCCTGCATAACTGTTCTGATTATCTTTTCTTTACAGTACCACTGTTTCTCAGTGCTTGACTTCAAGCTTTGCACATAAACTTGATCATATTGTGCTATCATCTGGTAGTAGTAAGATACAAATTTTTACCTACACTGTCAGTATTATGTTTATTCATTATAAATGGAAAATTTTGAAGATAGAAATCTTGATAATTTACTATTGTACATAAATCTCAGAACTGTTAGATATTTAAAGCAAGAGTTCTTGTTTAAAAAATACTTGTTTATGAAAAATATTCTAGTCAGTTGGAACTGAAACTTACAGGTAGTATCCTGGGTAAGAATGCTGGAGAGATCTTAATTTTTTCAATTTATGTATACTGTTACGAATCCTCTTAATGTACTTGTACATGACTATAGTTTTCTTCTATGTGAAAAAGTCTGGAGAAATGTTTCAGTGCATTCCACAGAAGTTACAGGAACTTTGACAATTATGACGGTCTGTTGCTGAGAGGTTGAGAATAATTTCTTTCCACTTATACCAGTCAGGATGAGTGGGAACTGAAAGATGCTTAGATATCTGCTGTTTCAAAGGGAGGTGCCCAGTTGCTGAGTATTTAGGTAGACAAAGATAAAGTAATATACTTTATGCATTCCTTCAAACTAGATTCATGTTGCTGAAGAAATAAGCTTGTTTTCATTCTAGCCTGAAGAAATTGTAGTTATATTCTTCTTTGGTTATAATAGTACCATAAAATACAATAGCAGCATGATTTCATCTTAATATTGAGGTGTGTGGGGTTTGTGTGTTTATGTGCTTTTTACTGTACAAGTCATGTAACTTCAAACTTTTTCAGAATCTGTGTATAGCTACAGAGGTGGCAACCAAAGAAAAATTATTCTAACAGTAGAACAAAACAGAGATCAGCAATATAGGATGGTGCTGTGGGGAGCAGGGGCTGCCTGGTGCCCTCAACTTCAAAGGAAAAAAGGTAAAGTCCTTGTACTTATAGGTAGCTTTGTGATGCTATTGATATCTTGAAAGTGGTCAGCTGGTAACCTTTTTCCATTCAACCTTTAAATACTCCCTTTAGAAGGACAACATATGTGATACCGATTTTAATGTTTCCTCTGTTTAGAAGCAGTGCCATCAGCAACATAATTTGAATGCACTCGCTTCAGAAGAGTGAGAAAGCTTGAGCATTTAGAAAAGTGAATCTAGATACAAGGTGCACTGGTGCCTAGTCATGTAACTATAAAAAAAAGAACTTGAGCATTAACTATGTTATCAGTCTTCCTTATTGTTGTCTGCTTTAGCATGACTTGCTGGTTTTTTCTACTTTTGATTTTCATTCTCTGCTTTCGCCTTACTACAGTGTCAGGCTTGATAGCAAGACCATTAGGATATAAAGTCTAGCTGTAACTGACTAAAAGCATCTCTTGCAAAAATTACATAGGCTGTGTTTTAGCAGTGACTCTACTGAATTTTGGGTTATTCCTGGTTTTGATTTTTTTAAAAATAAGTGAAACTAGGTTTTTGCTAAATTGATAACTTAACAGTTTGTATTTTCTGATCAATGGATACGCTTAGGAAGTAAATGTTGTATTACTTGAAGTGCTGAATATGTCTGCCTAAAAGTCTGCTTTTTGAATAGCACAAAGTAAAACCCAAAAGTTTAAACGACCTCATGGTGAATCTTTACTTATCAAATGTAGTCATTCTGAATTCTGCCCATTGTACTTCAATTTATAAGTAATCTCCACTCCTAGAAATCATTTAACTGCAAGACCTACCTCTTAAACTACTTGAAGGTGGTCCAATGTAAGCATTAACCAGTTAAATTTACTACATAATACCTACATCGCTCTTATTTTTGTGCATACTTCAGTGTGAGCAGGTATATACTGTTTGTTAGATGCTTAGCAATCTTACAGAATTTAGTATGCTAGAATATTACACTTTTCAAAGTACAGAATTTTGAATTTTTTTGGAGTTACTAAAAGACGATACAAAAGGTAACTTCTAAGACAAAATAATATCTCATTCTCTGATACTTAAAGCAGAAAAGTATAAGATGTAGATATCTGTGGTATTAAGTTTTGATTTAAATTTTGTCTTATTCTCCAGCTAGTATTCTGTGCATCTAGAAGTTGGCATTTTAATGATTAAAGGATTACCTGAAATTAAAGATAAGAGTGATTTCTCAACTGTTCAAATACTTAATCACAGACAAACCATGAACATTTGATCCCAGTAAGATAGCCAAAAAGATAAATTCACATGATACTAAAGCATACACAACACAACTGCTAAATAGTGTGAGCGGGTTACAGGAAGAGCACGATGTCTGTTCTTGCTAGGAGTCATAGATCAGCTGTGGTATGTGTTTACTGCAGCTGTGGTATGTGTTTACTGGTTGCACTAGCAGATTAGAAACCTCCATAGTCTTGTAGAGAAAGGTATGGAGAGTTGTAATTTTTAAACTATCTACATACTTAAAGTGCATAAGAGCATAAAGTGCATAGAGCATCTAGAAATTGTTGCCAGAAAGAGTTAAATTTACTTTCATCTCTTGCTAAAAATCAGTCCAAGCTTCCAGTATACAGTTGTCAGACAGACATTCAATTCATGCTTTACGCTTATCTGGTTTAGGTTACCAAAAGAGAAAAATTTATTTCATTAAATACATTTCTGTAAACTTGATTACTTATAGTTTACTCCTGTTTTGTGATCGGTTTTCTAATCAATAGGGGAGTGTTGAAGATCTGAATAATAGGTTAAATTCAGGTATCAACCAAATCTTGTACCCTAGTTAGAATGTGTCCTCTACTTCCATATATCCCCGCTTGCCAAGTGCCTCTTTGTTTCCTCCTGTTTAGATTTTCCCTCAGTGTTGCTCTAGTGTTACTGCCTGAATCTTGCTTTGGACTGGATCATAGTCAGTTCTGGGGAGCTGCAAGATCTCTCTTCAGATAAGAGGTGCATGAAACTGGACTGATGCTCAGAGGAGAAGGTTTTTTTGGAGTATTGTACTGTAAAACTCTGCATCTGACAGCAGATTTTTCAGGAGCTTACAATTTTACCAAGCTACCACCAAAAATCAGACTAATCCAAAATAAGAAAATACTGAAACATGGTAATAAAATGCTTATGCAGACACATGAGTAAATTAAAAAAAAAAATCTGTATTTTTCTAACCTTTTTTCCAAAAATGATTGTTTTGGCTGCAGCTGTCAGCTTGAACAAACACAGGGAAAAAATAACAGCTAAATGGTTATCAGACTTGATTAGTAGGTGAGTACTGGATTCTTATAACAAAGTGAGGGTCAACCCAAAATATATTATTCTTCTGTAATCTCCATTTTAAAGTATTTTTCTTTATTACAGAGTCAGTTGGAAGATGGGAAATTAATATTTTTAAATCTGAACATTACGGAGATAGAAGACTGAAAAAACAGGGACATATTAAAGATGGAAGTTGATTACTTACATGAAGATTTTCTTTTTCTTCTAGACATTGCCACCTTTTCCTTATTAGAGCTGAGAAGAAATTTCAAAGCTGGTTTATTTTTTCAAAAAGTTGAGTTGTCCTGAAAGCTGAATTCAGTACAAGTGAAATGAAAGCATCATTCTGTTATGGGAGAACTTGTGCAAAGTTTATAGGGAAAGGAAACAAAAAATCCTACATGTGATCAGGCTTGAAATAAAACTGCCAGAGCTGACCATATAAGAATGTCTTGCTAATTTGTTTCTCAATCTTGTAAGCGACCTTGGCTTTCTATACATTAACCAAGGTATAGAAAGCAAACTCTTCTCTTTGCTTTTTTTTGTCTGTAGATCACATATGGGACTTTAAATACCTTCTCGTTCAACACAGTTCTGTCTCGGGTGACTTTGAACTGCACACAACTCCATGGTCATCCTATGAGTGCTTGTTTGATGATGACAAAAGGGCAATTGAATTTAAAGAAAAGTTTCAGAAAAGCAAAACATCCCGCATGCAGATGACAAAGCTCTCAACACATCTGGAGGAAAAATGCTCAGGTAAAGTTGTTATCCATAGCTCTAATGTCTGTTGTGCAGTGTATAACTAAGCAAAACAGACGCTCTGTTGATCAAGTAAAATGCTTTTTTTTTTTAAAGTTAGCACAGTTTTTGGAGTCTGAATTTATTCTGGAGGCTGCTGCTCAGTACCCAGCC
The DNA here is from genome assembly GCF_964199755.1 of Larus michahellis. Lineage (NCBI taxonomy): Eukaryota > Metazoa > Chordata > Aves > Charadriiformes > Laridae > Larus > Larus michahellis. The sequence goes on from NC_133901.1 coordinate 43,149,491, forward strand.
AAATTGTGAATGCAGCCTTCGTTCAGTGAGCCCAGAGGTGAGATAGGTGTGGTATGTGGTAGCTCTAGAACATAGGGAGAAATGCTGCCTTTTGTTGTTCATGCCAACCACTCTAGTAATGATGTGATTAATCGCTGAAAGTTTGTTGAATAGTTCTTCTGCAAAAATAGAATTTTCTAAAGCAAGAGTAAAATAGATAGTGCTATTGAAAACTCCTTACAAAAGAACAAAGAATACATTTTACTCACAGTCACCCCTTCCAACATAAACCTAGAAGATTGCTAAGGCTGGTATTAAATGTTAAGTAACTAAATAAAGTTGGTATTGCAGCATTTAAGTCCAGCTTATGTATAAATAGTGGAAAGCTAACTTGTTAAAGCTATGCTTTTCAGTGTCTCTGAATTAGCAGGAAAGAAAAGCAATTGGAAATTATTTATACAATTGTAATCTCTTGGTCTCTGATTCAGGCTCTTCTGTGTTGGCATCTACCACAGCAGTACCTAAAAATGTAATACTTTTGTACATTTTAAAATAATATTTAACTACAATGATTTTTCACTGCATAAATGGTCTCTAAAAATATGACCATGTGCTACTTAAGGAAAAAAACATTCATAAAGTTTTATTGATAATTATTTTGTGTTTGAATCAGCTGTAACCCTTGATTTTGCTTTCAATTATAAATAAAACTGAATGCAGATTTGATTGAAATTGTTGTTTTTGTAGGAGTCATTCAAGTGAAAGCCCGTATCTTAGAACTGAAGTTTACTGTTTCAACTGGTCAGTACAAGCAACTCATCTTCCGTGCTGACACTTCACTGGAGTGTGTTTTGGCTGCTCTGCCTATGATTACATATTCGGGTTGTGCTAAATGTGGTTTGGAACTGCAGGCAGATGAGAACATGATCTACAAGCAATGTATTAGATGTTTGCCGTACAATAAAGTAAAAGCATTCTACAGGTAAACAAAATAAAACTAAAATAATGTGTACTATTACAGAAGTAAACTCCATTTTAAGTTCACCCATATATAAAATTCTATATTTAAGGTGTGGCTAGCAATTTCTGTTTTTCTAATGAATTTTCAAGGAGCTGTTCCTGAATTGCTGTATTATATTGCCATTATTTATACGTAATATTTTTTGTTTAAATCTAACATTTAATTTTTTTAATACTGCGTCATACAGTAACAAGGTTTACCCAGTACTGTCAGTAAGCTAAGATGGAGTAGAAGCTTGAGGACCAAAGGAAGGCTCCTTAAGTGTTTTGTTTCAGCCTGAGTTTGAAATCGTGTGAACGCACAACCATATTTTTAAATTGATTAATCAATTTTAGCCTTGCAGAAATAATATTAACAAATGTTTTCAATGAACATTCTCATAGTGAGGAGAGATACTAAGTTATCAGCAGATGGCACTGTGAGACAAGATGTATATGCACATTTACTTGGAGAAAATAAAAACTAAACAGATCCAAGTGAAGTAGGAACAACATTATTAACTGATTGTTCAATTCCTAAATTTATCTTGGGCTTTCGAAATGCAAATATAGCAACTTGCAAGATGTGTAGGTAGAGAAAGTTGAAACAATCATAGACATAATAGAATTCTAGATTATGTAAATTTTCTACCAAAATTCTTTTTAAAATTATTCCTAAACTACTTCATATTGAGTTTAATGAATCATTGCGTACTCAGTAGTTTCTCACTTGGCTTTGAAATACTAGATGCCCATTTGTCTAACAAGGTAGTGACTTAGTCTTTTTCCTCTGCAAAATAGTCTTGCATCTTCTAAGTTTGCATGCTATTTTGTGATGAGGGAGGTTTAAGTGCAAAGAGTTTGTTCTTAACTGAGAAGGTTCCCCCTCTCTTTTATGAGATTGATGTCTCATGTTAGTCCTGAAGGACCTCAATTTACTCTCTCATGCAAAAGGTGATAGGAAAAATGGTAAAGACTTCCAATACTTGTATTCTCAGCATGTAAACACATCTCGATGTGGAACTTAAATGCACAACTTTCTTAAAGAAAGTCTGTCATTTTTGCACTAAAATTTTGCTCTGGTTAGTAAGAATGCATCTCCTTGGTAGTATTTCCAAATTCTTATTGTAGGATAACTTAGTACGTTTACATCTTAACAGGAAAAAAATCTGTCTCTTGCTACAGAAATACCTTGTTAAAATGAAATTAGCTTATTGACTAAATATGCTGTCCTAGCATTATTGCACTACTCAAGAGCTTGATATGTTAATGGTTAGTTGTAGTCTTGTTTATAAAAATTGTATGCACAACTATTAGAAAATTACTTATTTTTTCTGTAGTTTACTAGTTTGTGTCCTCTTATCCCAGATTGTTTTTAATCCATCAGCATAAGGGGGTAGGAAGTTGAGTATGCTCTGTTTTAGCAATGTGATGCTACCAGCATCATCTTGGGAGTAAAATCTCCATATTGTTTTCTACTTAGTGTGAGTAAATGTAATAATACTAAATACTGCAGACTTCTTAAAACATAGGATTAGTCTGTAATTTGATTTGCTGCTTTAGTTCAGGGAATGTAGCAACTTATTAACCTAACATAGAATTTCTTTTATTTTAAGGGTGTGACTATTTAAGATATGAAATAGGCACTACGATAGGAAAATAGATATGTCAGGGATCTTGGTATTTAAGAAACTTACATAGCCTTAAAATCTTGGGTTTCAGTACTGTGGGTCAGTGAAGTTATCCTCTATCATCGTTTTCCTTTGAAATGTAGGAGCCCGGTTTTGTTAATCTGCTGTGATTGTAATGAAGTTTGTCGTTTCCTTCAGATTCTGAAGACACAAGCTTAAGATAGATGCATGAGTATATGCTTAGATAACTTTGTTTTTTTTCTATGTTAGGTACCCAGAATACTGAACACTTTAACGGTAGCAGTAATAATGAGGCAGAAGATTCTAGAAACTTACACTTAAGTGCTGTCATATAATGTGTGTAAATATTTCCATATTCTTTTTGAGCTAGGACAATATGAACATCAAGCTAGAAGAAATCCTGAAAACTAATAGAAGGAAAAATACTTTGTGTTGTTGCCCACCATTATTTGGGAAGCTGAGCATATAAGTGTACTGTTGTTAAGCTTTCTCTCATGAAGAGACCTAGCAGTCTTTAATGACTACAGACAGTGTGGACCTTGGTTTCTGTCTAAACCAACAGATTTGAAATAATTCCACAGATGATCAGACATGGAGTTCTCTTATCTCTTTTGATCACTTCATTTAAGATTATGAAATTTAGCACTAGCTTTTAGATTAACAGATGGCAAGTCAAATGGTTTGCCTACTGGGAAAGTGGCATATTTGCAGTCATTTGTCTTCATGCCTCACAGGCATTCAAATTAGTGCTGTTAGGAATATTCTGCATCATGCTAACTAAATAGATCTATTAATAACTCTCCAGTTGCCAATATACTGAAGTACTGGCTGATGGTCCTATTTGACAGTGCAGGTCTGCTACTCTCTTGAAGTGACTGCCTGCCGTTAATTTCTACCACCTTTGCAGTGAGCACATTTTCTTCAGTTGGGAGGATCTCCTATTGAAAAGTTCTGCACTGTAGATGATTGTGCACTATTTTATTACCTTATTTAACATAAACTGGTTTGGTACTCTTCCAATGTTGCTCTAACCAGGATTTACATTACTGTGATATATCCTGATGTTTACTAGTTTAGTTTCTTCTGTGGGATGGTCAGGATAGAGCATTGCATCCTGCTGTGATCAGAGCAGTGCAGATTTTCTAGGAAGTGTGAGGATTGTGATGGTGCAGATGTTCAAATTGTCAATAGTCTCAGTGTAGTCAAAGAGCATATGCTGGGTAGAAGCAGTATCAGCTGTATAAGTGATTAGGCTTAGTAAAATAATTCAGAAACTTGAAAACATGCAGAAACTACCTGTTGAGTAGTATATACCAGTACTATAGAGGACTGGTAAGGTAGCATCTCACAGAAGTATAGCAAAAACCAAAAGTTATTTGGCAGAACAATAAAAAAAGGTATGGCATCAATAATGACAGGTTGGAAAGACAAACAGTCAAAGTACAGGGAATACCTATACTAAGAAAAAGATCACTTCTTACCAGCTGCTTGTCATCCAGTATCATTTTTGAATCATGTGAAACAGCAAAACTTGGAAAGACCAGTGCTTGTAGGACAGTAGTCCCTAACCAGGTTCATTTCAGACCTAATAGGCATACTATTGACCATACCTTATGTAGGAAATGGTTTCCAGCAAGAGGAGAAATTTTTACTTGTTTAGTGGTATGTGAAACTATTTGGTATTTGTCACAGTAGAAGAGATACTATCTTGGTATTACGTAGTGGCTATAAAGACAGACAATATTACGTGATGTTGATACAGATGATACAATTCCAAGTGATACACTTAAGCCTGTCTCCCTACTTTGCATTTCAAATTTTTATTTATTCCTTGTATATTTGTAGGTATGTATACTTACACATGAACATTTATTATTTTTTTTAGTATTTATTTAGCATTGTTTTCTGCAGTTGTCTGAAAGTAAGGCTTACTTGGTAGTTTTAGGAAGTTGTTTTAACATTGAGTAGTAAACTCAGCATATATCTCAAACTCATTCCAACTCTACAGTTTCGACAGAGATGAGTGCATATTTTCTAGTTTTTCTAGTTCTTGGTGTTATATTGGGGGGGTAATATTACATTATATTACTCTCATTTAGAAATTTTGCTTCAGTCAAAAAAACATAGCAAGTAACTTCCAAGAGTTAGATGGAAGTTTTGTTTTGTTTTGTTTTCTTATCTAGACCTGCTTTGATGACAGTAGAAGATGGAGGATATGAAATTTATGTTCATGTGGTGTCTGAGTTGATGGAAAAAATCTTTCTCAATATTCCTGCAGGCTGGCTGAACAGATTAGTAGGTACTGTTTCATTAATTACTTCTGACAGAAACAATCAGTAAAGTTCACAATGGAAATAAAATTTTTAATTATTGACAGTTTAAAATTGGTATGAGATTGTTCTGGAAATGTGATTGCTCATATTGTATGAGACTTACAAAAAAAACCAAAACACCAACCTCCAAGAGAAAACTTCAGTTGCTTTCTGACAAACTCAGAAGTTCAGAGTTGAGGTAGCAACAAGAGGTGAGATGGTACGAACATTTATTATATGTTATATAACTAAGTATTCAGTAGCTAAATGGATTCCTTATGTGTAAAATAGAATCTCTTAGCAGTTTTTAGAAATAGCTGATGTGCTTTCATGATGTAAATAACCGAGTGGTGTTTCAGACAGGCTTCCCTTGAGAAATCCTGTTTGGCTTCTAGTGAGGTGTTTCACATGACTCACAGGTGCTACAGTTTAATGAGAGTGAGTCTTAGCATCTGGTTTTTAAAAAACTATTTAAAACAAAAGCTAACTTTCTATTCAGATGTTGAGCTACACTTCCAGTAATTCAGTGTAGTTTTCATGGAGGTTGATCTTGAATGTTAGGTGCTATTATGAAAATAAAGAGTAAATTGGATTTTTCTGTTTTTTTGCAGTCCCCTCTTCAGATATAACTTACAGCGCAATAGTAGCAGATCTGTGTCATTTGCTGCTAGCAGATATGGAAGCATCCTATTTGTTGGAAATTAGGAGCCATTTTGTGCTAGATGAAAACAGCTATCCTTTGCAAAAGGACTTCCATCTGCTAAATTTCCATCCTGATCTTTGAAGCATTGACCTCTGCTATAACTGAGTAACAGAGACTATAGGAACACACAGATGGCCAACAGAAGAAAAATGAATTAACTCAAGGAAGCAAATATTTTTAAAAATACAAGAAAGGATTTTGTTTTTAACTTACACAAAAAACACCAAAAGGACTGGTATGGAATATCTGCTAATAGTATATACTGCTGCTGTACTACTGATAAATTGTTATAAAGTATATTTTTATACATGTATTTTATTCTTAATAAACTCTTACTGGGTATCTGTTTTCCTTTCCTCCTCAGGAAAGCTCACTAGTATGGAGAGACTGAGTTCTTCTCAGATATAGCAGCTTAGAGGAAGACAGACACAATTCAGTAATGTTATTTTAGTTATAAGATTTTTGTGTGTCTTATCCTGTACATTATCTGTAACTTGGTTATGCATTTGCTTGCTTTGTTGTGGTTGCTTACCTTCTTTTAACAGCAGAATTTCTGCCACTTACCCTCAGCAATTTTGCTGCCACTGTTTTCTCTTGTAAAACAGAACTGTCTCACTGAATCTAATTTTGTGTATCTAGAAGTTATTGCACCAAATTAAGAGGTTTTAAACAGCTTAAACTGGTGCATTCTTTCATGGACTGTTTAGATTATTTAATTTTTGTAGCATTTATTGTTGTAGTATCTATCCAGCATAAGCTGGCAAATAACTTAATTGCCTTAAGCCAGTTTAATCAGTTTAACACTGGTCTGTAAAATTTTCTCCAAACTTGATCAGATTTAGAAATTAATTTAAATCTTTTTAAAGTCTTAGTGTATTCTGATAGTGATTTTTATCAGTAAAAGACTGAGTACATTATGACTGTACCTGACTTCATAAAGTAATAATCTCGTAACTATTACTCTGTGAAAGAGATTAAATATATAGATCAGTATTTTTCTCTGATATAAGTGTCTTTCTCTGACATAAATTGTGCCTCTTACTGAGCCTGGTAGAAGCCATAGGGTATGAATCATATTTACTTTCTGGCTTGATCCTTGCAGATCTTCGCCTGCGCTGTTCTCATGTAGAAAATGTGTTTCCACATACGCTGTTTCAGCTGTCCTCAGGCTTCCAACAGAACTGTTCTCAAAACTCAATTTGATAAATCAAGTTGTCAAATGTATTATAATGCAATTGATATGACTGTTGAACAGCTTTTGTATGTTGTTTCTTGGAAGTGGCTACTTCCAATTGAATAGCCATGTTTCTTGGTGCTAGTTTGGATTCTGTTGTTGTATCTCATGTGAAACCAATTTGGAACTGTTGGGTTTTTAATGATGTTGATTAGAGCTATGTGTAAGCCATGTGTTTTCTTGTGTACCAATAAAAGGGGAAGGTAGTAATGTGTTTGATCAGTCTGTCAGCAAGAGGGAATCCAAAGAATTATTGGATGACTTTGAAGAACTGAATTTTCAGATGAAGTTTCACAAGGTCACTGATCTTATTTCTGTATTTAACTACTTGTGTACTGATCAATCTGGTCAGATTATATTGATCAAACAAGTTTGTGCAGCACTGCTCCTCACAGCAGACTTAGTCTTCTGGTTTAAGCCCTAGCCATCTTGTGATAAAATAATTCCCCAGTACTTTTGTCTATCTCTGAAACAGTCTCTGACAGTTTTGTCAGCAAGCATAGAAATGCTGATCTCACAGCAGCAAAATCAATTTCCTGCTGTGCCAGGATACCTGAGACTAGTATAAGAAAGACAGCACAGTGACACCAAAAACTATGCTCAACACTAGCACCACTGGTGTGCAAATTGGGTGCAAATGGTGTGACAAAATCTCCAGAAACTAGGTAGTCCCTTATAAAAAGGGAACACTGCAGACTCTCTGTAGAGGAATGATAATTTCCACAATGTCAAGCCTAGGGCAAGGGAGGAACCAGTTACAGAAGATACTAATTGTGTCCTCAGATGAGTGTCTTCATCTGACAATCTAGAATGAAAACTTACTTTTGCTACTGTTAATAAATTGTGCTAAAGATAATATGGAAAATCACAGCTTTGTAAAAGGAGAATGCAAGAGGCTTGCAATGACTGAATTTTGCCTCACTGTAAAAGCACTTTTTTTCTAGTTTCATGTGACTGGCAAAAACAGGATGACATTGTCCTAACCCATCACCTTGGGGAAAGTCCTAAGCGTCTGTGCCTTTTATACCTTATTCTAACTCTGCTTTTCTCAGAAGTGTCTGGTTCTCGAATGTGAATTTCTTAATGCCAGGGAAAAATATGTTGAAGGGAAGAGGAATTTCAGTGTTTGGATTTAAATGAGGTATTAGCACCAATGCTAACATATGAGTGAAAACATTCTAGAAGCATTTTGAGTTTAGTAAGGCTCTTGAAAACCGGATATTGATTACATGAGAGAAATTGTAAAGATTGTTTTACCTCCTGTCAATGTGCATCTCATTAGGATGATTTGATAGCTTTGGGTGGAGGCCATGCTATCTGGATTGGTGAGCTCTGTGTGGCTAACCACCAAGTTCTATGTACTATGGTTAGGACTCTACAGCTGACTTGGACGTGACTGCCTCATTCCCCTTCTTGACTTTTCAGATCACCACTCTGACTCCTGTTTAACAGTATTCTGTCTTGAAATCCAAGCTACAAACATGACAGATACCATAGTTCAGTGTTAACTAATAAATTTAACAACTTCTATTGTTTCTTTGGTTCCTATATTCACTTTAGTAATTCCATGTAAAATTTCTAGGTCCTGCTGCCTTGTGTTTACTCCCTGCCTTTCAAATAGGAAGCCATTTCACTTTCTGTGCCTCCATCTGGCATAGAAATTTCTTCTGAAGGAGCTTTCTGATCCTTTATCACCTGTAATGCATCTTGCTCCCTTTCAGTTTCATCAAGCTGCTGCTTTTAGGATATATAGCTTGGTCTCATTTCCTCGGAGGAAAGATAGAGTAGTGCAGATTGCAGTCATCATTAGGCTTCCTAAAGGATTAGTATAGGTATAATTTTAATTGGGAGAGAAGGTAAGGTAGACAGTGATCCACAAAGGAATAGAAATACTGAGTAGGGCTTCTTCTCCAAGATCCTGTTCTCTAGAACAAGAATGTAACCATTATTCATGTCTGTTCTACAATGGTGCTAAATTGCTGCTTACTGTCATTTGAAGGGGTTATACTTTCATGAAGTTACATGTTAGATTTATTTCAGAGCTTTAGAAATCCCTGTATCTGTCAATAGTAATGGAAAGTATCGAGGAAGGGGTCACATTTTGTATGATCTTGTATCTATTTCTTGCGTACTTCTTGAGTGAGGGTTTTCTGTGCTATGCATCTTGGTAAAATTTTAAAATTTTTTAGAGGAAAAGAAGAACTGTTAGGCACTGTGAGGTCTTGTAATTATTCCTTCTTCATCTTGATGTAAGTCTCAAGCACAAGACCAGATGGATGATCTGTAAAAGGCAGTAGGTAAAAAAGTTGCTCTGTTGTATGTCAATTGATAAGACTGTATTATAACTCCTTATTTAATAATGTTTCTCACTTTACTGGAGTAACCCTCTTCTTCAGGAAGAGTCAAAAAGGGCCTTTCTCCTTTACTTCACTTGGATGACCTTTAGCAAAGTCAAGTACATTGGTAAGTGCATTTAAATATGTTTCTCCATGTTTTTAACTGTAATTATTGAGCACACAAACTGGAAGTGTTGGTACTTTAAGAAGTGCAAAGAAAAGAGACCACGTTAGTACAATGCATTGTTTTATTACTTGGACCATACTGTACATCAGGTCAGACAGGTGACTTCCCGCTTTAGAAGTTATGTTGATAGACATTGTACCTTACATGAATCTTCCTGTGCAAGCTAGTAAATCTAACTGCCTGAAGCATTCTTAAGTTTGCTTTTAAGGTCTTTAATTTTTATTGTTATGATTTAAATCATAGAGGGACACAATGTATTTGGTAAAATTGCTTTATAGTAGTAATATAGTTGTCATAGAGTTTACGTATAGTTTTCCTTCCCAGATTGAACGTGTTGCCTATTGGATTGATTTTCAGTGGTTTTGTAAAATTTGAAAAGGAGCTCTTTGGGGTTGGGAGTGCTGACATTACTCATTTAACAGATATAATGAGGTTTCAACATTTTCTAAAATCTAACCCAATGGAATGAGTTTAGGCTCATCTTCTATCCAGATCCAGTGGTGCAGCCAGCAAGACAGACATGTAACATTTCAAGTGGGAGATCAGGTGAAGGGGGGGTCTGTTATCTTACAATTCTTCTCAGATTAAATTCTCATTCATAATATTTCCTTTAGAAAATAACAATATTGTCAAAATGGAAAGTGTTCTTATCTCCCCAGATAAATCTTGGTTTTTAATATATTGAATTAATTAATGTTGTATCCTGTTTCAAAGGAAGCTGGCTTTATTTCAGCTGCAGAGATTGGAACATAATTGTACATAATGTTTTGCTGCAATAGTCTGTCGGTCTGTTTTATGACTGTGTGGCGTGAAAGGTACAGAGTTCAGGTCCCCAGTGAACAATCAAGAAGACAAGAATGTCCTCTTTAGTTTATTTTGATTAAAAATAATTGTTCTGAATTATTTTACAGAACAGTAATTTACTTGAAGAAAACTCTACCACTAAAACAAGACATATGTCCTAGTGGCTTAAGCTATTTGGATTTTCAATGTAAGAATGGCCATACTAGGTCAAACCCAAGGTTCTTGTAATCAATGCTCTGTCTCCAGCAGAGATGTGTTTAGGGAGAAATACAAAGACAGGACAAGTCCCTTGTATTACTTTCTCAGAGTACCCCAGTACTTCTGTAAGCCTCCAATCCTTTGTGACTTTAGGACTTCTTTTATACTTCACCCTTAGTGTCAACACAGTGTTGTACACTGGGGTCATCTGAAAACATCTAACTGAATTACTGCAAGAAATTCACTGTCCTGAGGGATGTGAACAGGTGCTTCTAGAATTTTTGATCAATAAACAGTCAGTGCTTTCCACCATTCATATTCAAAAGAGGATTTCAATATAATGCTGCTATTTTAAATAAATTGTAAATGTAGTAGTCAGTCAACATCTTTTGGGCTTTGTCTGTTTTGTCATGCTTACTGGGCTTCCATTCATTTTGGTGAAGCTACTCTGTCTGGTGATGCAATGCAGGTGGGCAGTTAGGCCTGGTATCATCACTGAAAATTCTTATGTCATTTTGGGTTCTACCCACATGATGGATGATTGTTTGTGTCCAGAACTCACGACCAAGAATTGGAATTTACTAGTCGAAGTAACTAATGCTGGGAGATCATGTTTGTCATCCCAGTTGTTTTTAAACTCTGCTGCATATTAACTAAATTGGAAATATATTTTGAAGAGAGGAAAGATAGAGTTCCAGCCTAGCAGGGACCGAGTTTTCTCTTTGTGTTTGGGCAAGGAAAGAATTTACTTCTTTTATTCTTGTCTACTTTGGAGTGTAAAATGGTCAAAGATTTTGTACTCTTTTATCATTAGATTATGAAAGATAACGAGAGCTTTTCCATTTTAAGGTTGGGGTTTTTTATCCATGCTATTTACGTGCTGTGGCAGAGAGTGTGCCATCGTTTAACCAGCTCCTTGGGCTTGCTGATCATTTCATTCCAGTGTTCTAGTTCTTTGCCACGGGTGTACATGAAAGGCCCGACTACTACACGTCCTAGCTGATGTGTTTCTGGGAAAAAAAGAAAGCAGTTAGTGATTAACACCTGTAATCCTTACCTAAATTAGAATATTGACTTGTATTTCTCTAATGCATGTTCTGAAAGTTATTTTTAAACTAAAATTTTCATCAAGGAATTCACTTTAGATTTCAAGTTCTGTAGTTTCTACGTGCTGAGATTCAGTGTTAAATATCCATTGTGTGTATTTAGAGAATTCAGGCGTAACCCATTGCCTGCACTCTGAACTAGAATCAATTTAATCACACTGTGGGAGTGTGCCCTACTTGTGGGCATCAGGGTATTGATGTTTCATTATTGAGGTCGTATTTGCACTGCAGGGAAATTGTTTTTGTTGTGAGCAGTAGAAGTATTGAATTCTGATTTGCTTCTCTAAGCAGAATTCCTTAATGGGTTCTCTGACAATTAGTAAAGGGTGACCTTAAGCATCAGGTTTTCTGATAAGGAATGGGGATGTTTATAGGCTGTCTGTTGTCTTTCTCACTGCTTGAACTGCTGTGATAACTAAAATTCCTAGTCCTCTTTCAAATTTGGTTAGGGAACAGTGAATGGCTTCAAAATTTTGGAGGTTGTCAATTATATACACAAGTGTTCACAGAACGTAAATGTATAAGCTAGTTTTCTTAGGATACCAGCATGAAACAAAAGTACACCACCTTGCACTGACAGTGACTAGCCTACACTTATTTTATTCATGTCTTCCATTAAAATTATCCTTAGTCTCTGAGACACGCAATTACAGCAAATACATTTTTCTGCTTTTTAAAGAAACAGCCTGTGAAATACCCCAAATGTTTTGTATGTTTTATGATTATTGCTGAAAAGGAATTAGTTCCTCCCAAGCTTAAGTATTTCTGCACTATGTAAGAGATTTAGGACATCTTAACTGTAATAATTTATATAGCTTACTTTCTCCCTTGATATTCTGGAGCACAGATAGACTCAGGCTTGCTGTATCCAGCTCTGTCTGGTCTGCCTTGAAACTGAAGGTTTCATTATACACTGGATTGGGAGATCCCAGAACCGCTGCTGTCTTTTTACTTTTGATGAATTTATTATGGTTCATTAGTGAGACTTTGACATAGACACCTTGGAGAAAAAAGAAATTCAAGCAGAAAATACATCAGAGGCAGCTGGGAGAAGAGATATTAAGTATAAAATTAGATGATGAACGATTCATGAAACATATATGGTGGCATGGCAATGCATAACATTAAGCAGGGAGTACACAAAGTACTTAGAAAATGCACTGCAAAACTGCACCCTAATTTAAGAGCTCTTAAAAGGAGCAGCCATATTCTTACCCTGCATCCTTGATCTTATATTCCTGTACCTTCCCTTCATCTGATGGAGACTTTTTTTGAAGGCTTAGTTTGTTGGGTCAGTAGTTAATTTCATGTATTTGATCACATGATTGTTTGATCCAAACAAGGGAGGCCATGAGGGAGGAGCTGCATTGTAGAGCTGCAGCCTGTGCTTGCATTGGATACGTTTCAGGGGAACATTCTCCTAGTCAAAGAAGAATCCTTAAACAAAAGGTTTTACTAATGACTTCCCTGTGGTAGGGGATTCTGTAGATTTGAGGAAAAAAAATCAATGATCTCTGTGCTTCTAAGAAAGAAATTTGAGTGTGGGGACAAGAACAAAAAAATTTTGCTTTGCTTCCTGAAGGGGACCTGTATTGGGTTGTAGTCTTATTCAGCAGATCCTTGACAATGAGATCCAAAGCTGCCAGAATCTTCCATTCTTCCCTCCCCTTCTACAAAATTTAGTGACAAGCATGTAGAAATTTCATCTTAATTGATGGCTAAAGATCTGTTCTTTTCCAGTGAAGCAGTAATAGATCCCATGCTGCTACTGTGTTTATTAGTCCCTGCTGTTCAGTTCATTAAGGTTCATCTGTGCAGCAAAAATGATTAGAAATGTCAGGACTGAGACGGCATTGATAGACTCCTAATGTCTCGTTATTTCCGCAGATCCAGTAGGCCCTCATTACTGTTTCAGAGGGTGCAGGATTACTGCAACAGACTTTTTTTTTTTTTTTTACACAGAGCTGCTACCTGAGTGCTATGTATGGAAAGAGTTACTATGTAAACTACTAGCACAAAGTCTGACTTTTCATTACTTTCTTATTACTTCTTAATACATTTAATTCAGTAATTTGAATCTAAAAATAAATGTCTCCTTACTGCCCTATACTGCGTATCTTCCATCAAGGATTAGTATTGCACTAATCCCTGTTAATATAGAAAACTTTTTATTCCAGTTTCTCCAGGATTTCTTCAGGAGATTTCTTCAGGAGAATCTGTGGACCCTAAATCATACCTGAAGGGCATTATCAAAGGAAATAACACCCAATTTATTTAATTTTCTGTTTTTTTCACACTTAGTAACATATTCTGGAGAATCCCCTTCTGGCAGCTCTTCCTTCCAGAGCCGTGCCCATGACTCTTGCTTACTGTGATAACCTCAAGTATACCAGCAGTAAAATAACATGACAGATTAATGTTAGATTTGTAGAAAGAAACGCACAGAGTTCACGCACTCTGTGCTACAGAACTTCACAACAACCTCCAGGCAGAGACATGATCTATTCAGAAGTCTGTTCTTCTAAAGCTATTGAGATGATGCAAAATTAGAACATTTACTCTTGGTTCATGATGATACTTAATTCATCTGCCAGGAACCAGTCATATTTTTTCTGGCCATCCTTATCTTGGTTATTTGTTTTCTAAAACTAATACATTCTGTATTATAGTTCTTTCAACAAGTGTACAGGGTATGATTCTGCTTCTTGGAAACCTCTATATTCTCATCATTTTACTGTGCATGACTTCATTTATGAGTTTTACCCTAAGCAGAGCAAATTGACCTCTAATATTATGAATATAGATTTACTCATTCAGAGTGCATTGTTTCTAAAGTTGAACATCCTGGTACCAGTCCACTCAAAGAAATCTCAAAAAAACTTCATAGTTGATGTGTGTGTGTAGAGAACTAAAGCTCTTCTTTTAACTGCTAGGTGTATTTTGCATTTATATTGTTTAGTTTCAAAGCCCTTCAAAAAAAAAAACCACTACAGATCCAACCAGAAGTTTGGTTCTTCCGTCTATTTTTGCTTTGAGTGTTTAGATTTTAAACAGCATTTTGAGGTAATCTCTACACTCAACATTTCCAAGGCCAAGGACGCACAAGCATGATGTACCAGGAAAACCCCCACTGCAGTAAGAGAGAAAAATTGTGACTCCGTGACATGGTCCTTTGAACAACAGCCAGGCTTTCCTACAAATGGGAAACTTTTTGTAGTTTGGTTCTCCCCAGGACAAGTGTTCAGCTTAAGCAGTTGTCCTGCAGCTCTTACCTCTGGGCTTTTGCCTTGAGGCAATTCTGTTAATGTCAATGTCTCCCGAAATACCACCTTCTCTGGATTGGAGTGCAACAAAGGGATGTTGCTAACTGTATTAAAGCAGGAGGAAAAAAAACCTGCTACTGATTAAGTGAGACGAGACATTTGTTATGAAACAAATTCAAAACATAGCAAACTGAGCTATCAAAATCTAATTACCCCAGTAACAAAGTATGTTGTTTCCACTCAAATCACCGGGATGTTTATTTGTTCTTTTCAGAGTCACTCAGTGCAAGCCTGGGTGGACAGATGAGGAAGGAGCAAATTAAAACAGGAATTCTGGAGCTGATAGCAAAGAGGAAATCACACTTACTGACAGCATGGCTCTCCTCCTGGAGCTTTAATCCCCTTGCCCTCAGAACCACTACAGTGAGACGGCCCAGGTAGTCATTGTAGCTGAGGGAGAACTGGATATCACCATACTCTGAAGGAGGCTTTGGAAGCAGAAGAATACTTGTCAAATATATCTGAAAAACTCCCTTCATGCAGACAAACCGGAGGGGGGCAGTTCTTCATACTAGCGGTTTCTGCCATGCTAAGGCATGTGAGCGAATTGTAATGGCTTTATGCTGTTGTGAATTTGGTAGAACCAATTAACCTGCTTTCTTGAACCTTTGAGTTCCTATCTCTTCCAGGTGATGCTTATTTCCTTGCTGCTTCTGCTTTTTTTTTCTGCTTTTACTAATTCAAAACAGAAGCAAATAACAAAAGGTACTTTCTTATGTTACTGTCTCCTAACTCATGTGACTGTTTCTGAGCAGTTGGATAATCCCTATGTAACAGCTATGGATCTGCAGGTTGGCAAGATGGGAATTTTGATTCCAACTGTTTTTCAAATCCTTTTGCATTTGATATATTTGGTACAACAAACTTCTGCTTCAGCTGTACCCCTTCAATACTTGTAAGATGACAAAAGTTCCACAACACCAAGCAGCCTGGTATCACGTACCTCCAAGTTTTCCTTCTCCAGATCTCTCCATATGACTAGTTTGTTGTCACCAGTTAATGTTTCATTTTTCAGTGGGAAGATAACTTGGCCTAGGAGATGGTGCTTTTTCTGTTTATCAACATGATAAACCAAAAACTTAAGAGTCCTTTGGAGCAACATCTTACTGGAAACCTGTACAGGAAAAGGAAGACTATATTAATCATTGTAAAACATGTGAGACTTTTCTACTCTAGCATGACTTCAAAGGAAGGACTTTTCAAAGTGTGTTAGAGGTAGGTGGAGATTTCCTTTGATTACTTGAAGTTCACTTTCTTAATTTGCCTAAAGTTTTAGCTATGCAGGAGTCTAAAGATCCAAGCTAAAATAGAATGAGTTCATTTGCAAAATGTGAAGTTAGCTGGCAGTTTTTCAGCTCATAGATCTAGTGTTATATGTTGCATTTGTTTCCAGACACAATGTTTAGAAATCTGTAAACATTAATTTTTCAGTTGTCTGAAACAAACTTTTTTGATTTTAAAGCCTTTGTCTTGTGGCACTTGCTGAAAGCCTTTTGGCATAGGGAGCCAAGCTCCTAGCTTTACAGCACTATACATACAAATAGCATATCAGGCATCTCATGAGTTCTAGTTTCTAGTCTACTTCCACAGCAAACTACAAGCTATGAAAATATTACTTCAGTCTGGATTCCTT
The DNA here is from genome assembly GCF_964199755.1 of Larus michahellis. Taxonomy (NCBI): domain Eukaryota; kingdom Metazoa; phylum Chordata; class Aves; order Charadriiformes; family Laridae; genus Larus; species Larus michahellis. Next base: position 43,165,957 of record NC_133901.1, read on the forward strand.
CTGGATTTCTAGAGCTGCTGGGCTGAACTGCTCAGCCATAGTTCAAACTGGAGTTTTGACTCCAGGGCAAATTCTGGAATCCTCAACTTTGATCTTACCTGTGGTCTGCTTCAGTTCTGGAGCCAGAGACTTAAGTAGCCCAGAATCTCCAGAAGCCCCAGTAATAAATCCTATCCCCAGTGGAAATGGCTTGTATCTTGGTAGCAATTTGTAGAAAACTACTTTTCACAAAACATGTACTGTAGTTTGACAAGTCAATATTTACAAACAAAAATCTGCTTCATCAAAAGGAAAAGTACCTGAAAAACAAAGTTTTCATCAAACTGGGGGTTAAGAGTTCTGCATTTTGTTTTGGACTGCAAGTAGCTTCTTTCATCGGGCAGCAAGTAGATTTTCACAAATGGACTACAGGAGTCAGCAGGAGGCTGCAGCTTTCTGACTTTGATCAAGGAGACAAGGAGCCTTTCTGACTCTTGCTCATATTCTATGGAGAACCAGAGGCGGCCAATGTTGCCTTCAGGAAAATCCGTCTCGCTCTTGTCTTCAGGAAACTTGTACAGCTCTGGGTTAATGGTCCCTACAACATAAGCTCCAGCTTCATGAAATAAAAAACAAGCACCCTTGGATTAGTCTCAAGACTGTAGCAGGCATTTTCACAACTGCTATATTAGGGAAATCACATTAATCTATTTATTAGCAATCCATTTTTGCATAAACCTGGTATTTTAATTCCTTTTCCCTCAAATTTGGGGGAGTAGTTGTAGGCTGCACCACTTTTCTTTCTCTTATTCCTATGACTGTACCTTAATAGTTTGGGGTATTCGTTGTTGCAGTCTGCAGCTGGTCACACTGCTGTTTCTAGGGTCAACAATCAAATATTTCCTGACTTACACTTATGTTGTGCCTTTACAAAACGCGGGAGGAGAGATTGCTTTGTCTGCCGTATGTGCAAGGTCCCACAGCAGTGGGACCACAATGGCTACATTCTGGCCCAATTCACATATATATATATATTTATATATATACACACATATATATGAAATTATATATACATACAGTGTTTAGGGCTTGTATTGTGTAATGTTATGCTTGGTATGCCCCTAATAAACAATGCTTCATAATAATAAAGTTAACCTTAAAAAGAGTACCGTGTTTGCAATGCCATACCCAAAGAATGAAACGATGACCGTGGCCCATCCTGAGGAATCATGTAGGGGTCACTATCTTCCTGAACTTGTTCTTCGTTCGTCAGGTTAATCCAGTCTCGCCCATGCAGTGTTGGTGGAATGATAAATGGAACGCTTCTGGATCTGCTCAAGACAACAGCTACTGCCTTTTCTGGTTTAAATATGGAAACCAAACTTGGCAACAGTAATAAGTTTACTGTTCTGTTCTTGCAATTTTGTAAAAATTCTATGGAGATGCATAGGTAGAAAAGATAAATACCCATTGTTTTGCAATTGATTTTATTTGTATAATGCCTAAAGGTCCAGTGAGGTACATCAGATCTTAATTCCTCAGACAGATCCCTCACTTTTTCTTCTTAAGAATTGATCTTTCAAAGAAAAGGAAGAATTAACTGCAGCTGCTTGTTTTAGAGTCCCAAAGCCCTGCAGTAACTAACTTTCTAAGAGAGTCACCTTTCTGCACTGAAGTCTTATTGTTTGGTTCTCAGGTGTTTCATTATGAGACCCCCAGGAATGACTCTGGAACATAGGCCTAATTTGTCTGATTACACTTGAATTTATTACCTCTTTTACGTGAATCACAAATATCATTGCATTTATAGTTACAGATAGTACTATTTTCCTAAAAGAACAAAACAGAACACGATTGTTGTTTTCATATAATTTAGGGATCTCGTTTATTTCAGTACATGCATATATTTAGATCACCTCCTCATTTGAGATTTGACAAGTTGAAATAAATTACCAATAGTGTATGCTTTAAAAACAAAACAAAAATATGTACCTTGTGCTTTTTAGTTGAATTTCAGAAGTTGACTGATCCTGAAAAATGGCATTTGCCTTTGTTGTTTTAACAGGACTGGTGAGCTTTTCGTAAGAAAGGAGGCGGCAAAATTTCTTCCAGAGCAGGTATGCAGTTATTCCAATGAGAACAAATAAAAGGATCCCTCCTATTATACCTCCAGCAACAGCAACTGCTTGTTCTGTTCAAACATAGAGGCACATAAAGCATCATGGGAGCTTTATGTATGTTTTGGGGGTAGACAGGAATATTAAAGCCCACAAATTTGATTTACATTCCAAAATTATTTCTAAATGAAACATTCCACTCATGTTGCACGCTTTTGTCTTTGGTTATGGCATGGTGCAATACCTGAAGATGTTTGACATCGGCAGTGAGAGATTAGAAAGTGTTCAGATATGCTGGCAATGTCTGCAATGTAGGAGACTATAGCCAGAAAAAAACACAAGGAGTTGTTTGGGCTCATATTTTACATTAGCATAAGAATTTACCTTAGCATGGCAGAAGTGCTAGAGCTTTCATAACAGAAGAAAAAGAAAATGCAGGAGCACCTAATACAAAAGGTACCATTATTTTGGTTTGGTTTGTTCTTCCAGCTATTCATCTATGTTGAACTGAGACTAGATCCTGGAAAAAGGAACAAAGCAAAGCTCTGGGTTGTTTTCTTTCTAAGGATGCATGTGTTTCCTGATCTGTAAAGTTAAACTTAAGTATCCATTAAACACAGTTTCCTGAATCTTGATTACTTCAGATGAAACCAAATCTTGTATAATTTGGGGTTTGGTGTTTTTTTTTTTTCCCCCCACTAATATAATTGAAAACTTAATAAATGCCTTTAATATGATCATGAGGTATTCTGATGTGAGAATTTCTCACTAGACCAAGGCTTAGTCAATTAATAATGGGCTCAGTTTCTTGTTTTCTCATGTTTGCTGAGTATGGTAAAGTAAAAGGCTGGAAAGACTACTTCTGCACTGTACCTCATACCCAGCCTGCCTTGGCCTACCACTAAACCAGTACTGGTGCATCGAGATGTGACTAGGTCTCAACTGAGAACTGATCCTGCCAGAGTACCCTCTGCCTGAAAGTGTGCCCAAACTGCAGAATTATCTTCCACTCTGCAGCCATGGGAGGCAGCTCAGGATGAGCAGAGTACTGTGTACTGCTTCAGTTTCAGAGGAGACCCTGAGAACTGGCAACAAAGCGACCTGGTGTTCTCTCACAACTGATGTTGACTTTTTTTTCCTCTTCTCTGCTTTTAGGTAGAGATAACTGATTATGTTTTATTCCTTTCATTTTTATCTGTCTGTGCTTGGTAGATACCTTGCAGTTAGCCACCTCTATATGATGGTATAAGTAAATAAAGACAATACAAGCACAAAATATTCAGTCAACAGTAATAGTAGTTTTGAATAAGAATTCAAAACTAATTTGGTAGCTTAGTTTATTGGTTAGAGCTATAAAGAATATAAGAAGTGAGTTGCAATACGCGTATTACTGATATTTTCCACTGTTGCCATGTTGCAATAAGTGATATGAAATGTCCTTCAGCTGCAGAACATTTATGTAAATACCTTGTGCTATAAAATTAACCTGGCCATAGTGCCTCAAAGGCCTTTATCTGATCCTATCTCATTTTCCTGCCTTTGGTACAGTCATAGGAGCCAACTTATTTTTGCAGCTCCCCTCCAGGTGTGTTGCCCTTGCTCTCTGCAGGAATTGGCTGGCTAATTCCCCATGAGTCATATAATCACTTGTGTCTCCCAGCTCCAAGGAGCAACTACAGCAACAGGCACTCCGCTGTCCTTGCAACCAGTAGGTGGGCTGAATACATTCCAGCACTTGGTCAGGCTATTAGCACAAGACCCATTCTGAGGAACAGGAAGGAAACTAGTACCTATTTGGTGTGGGTAATGTTAATACAGAGCCAAGTCTGGTTGTGCTACACTGGAAATTGGTTTTCTTTCATAAGAATGCACAGCATGAGGAAATGTGTAATAAATGTAGTCCTGACCGTGGATATTCTGTGTGTGTGTGTGTTCCTCGGTTTTGTAGGGCATGCTTGAGTATGTCTTCAGTCAGATTGCCATTTTATTGCAGCTTAGAAGGCCTGACGTAGGAAAAAATGCCTTGGTTTAATGCCCATGAACATAATAGAAATTAATGGTTCGCTTCGTACAGGTGTACTATCAACAATATAAATGTTTATATGGCTGGTGGTTTTACTGTCTGACATAAGTATCTTGAAGGTTAACACTTCAAGCAAGCTCAACAGGATTCTGTTTAACTTGTCCTCTCCATTCCCAAATCTTGAATGCTCTCAGCAGCAGTCCTGTGTTTCCTCCATAACCAGTTTGTCACCATTTGCCATTAAGGACAGCAAGCTGAGGTGCACTGTAATGCAATATATAGTACAGCAGCTGTGCACTGATTTTGGGGTAGGAGAATGAGGTTCCAATGTCTTTGTTAATGAGTTTAAGGTACTGAATTAGTTCACTGCAGAATTATGCTAAGTATTTACGACCCAGCCACTGCTGTTTGCTCAAATTCTGCTTATTTTTACACAGTGGTAGGCATAAGGTAAAGTCTTACCCATTTCAGTAAAGCTAACTATGATTTAATGAGGGTAAGGAGAATTTGGCTCAATTCTAGTCTCTCTTATCTGATTAGATCAGCAAGAGAACCAGTAGTTTAGGGCACAATGTAGCACTAGTCACAAAATAAACCAGTTGAAAGAAGTTGAATCCATTGTGTGCAGGGAGAAAACATGTATCTTTTAAAATAACTACCTGGCATCATGAGAAATTGATGTATTTTATTCTGCTGTGGTACAGGATCATGGTAACTGGAGATGGAACAGACCTGTTGGACCACTTCATCTCAAAGTGGCCTGTGCTGGGAGACTGTTCATCGTTAATAGGTGCCGGGTTCACCCTAGCACAGAGAAATGGTGATGGTCATCATCTCTCTCCTTTGGGATTAGGTCCCTTTTTGTCTGATGGTATGCTTTTAGTAAGCTTTTCTTAAACTTTGCAGTAAGCCTTTTGGAGTTATGACCAGGCAGTTTTTTATATATATATATATATATGTTTATATATATAAAGCCTGGTCAAAAACTTTAATCCCTATATAAACACTCACGTTCGTTAACACTTACAGTATAAGCGTATGTACAGTATAAATCACATTATTTCAGGTGGGGGGTAAACTCTTTGGGCTTGCTGTGTCTGTGTCTCAGTGCCAGGTTGTCCTCTGACACCAAAGCGCTCCGGGCACGGAATGAGGATGGGAGATGCCTCATGGCCCTGCAGGCTGCAGGCTGCTCTTCCCTCAGCCGGCTCCAGAAGAAGAGCAGATCGGTTTGCAGCCCTTTAAGTTGAGAGGCAGGTTTCTCACCCAAACTTTCCCGAAGCGCTAGCGCGGTGGCGGGGAGGGGAGCGGCTGCCCGTTTCCCGAGGAGGGCAAAAGCGAGGGGGCAAGCGAGGGGGCCAGCGGGGGTGCGGGAGGAGCCGAGCCCTGCCCTCCCCTCCCTCCTGCCCGACCCCGGCCGGCACTTACCGGGCATGTGGGTGCTCGGGCTCCCGCAACCACGGCCTGAATCCCGTCGCCTCCCCTGCCCGGCGGTGTGCCAGCCGCCCCCCCCACCCCCGCTATTTAAGGGCCGGCAGCCCCTCCCCGGCCCGCCCCGCCCCCGCGGCCGCTGGGATCCCACGCCGGGGAGGCTGGAAACGCGAGTTACAGTAGAGACATCTGCGGAGCCGATCAGGAAAAAGGAAAGGGAGGTTTTCGGCAGAAGTTCCAACCTTACCTCGGCTCTTTCTGCCGGCCCGCGCTGCCAGCACCAGGAGCCGACTTTTCATAGCTCTTCAGCTGTCATGGTTGGGCAAGGAGGTGTGGGAATATGCAGAGAAGTAGCGATTGTACTACATAAATCTTCTGTCAGCCCCTAAAAAAGACCTGTGCAGCATTGGCTGTGTGAGATAACTTCAAAAACTACAGTTGTGCTCAGAAAAAGATTTTGATATTAGTAGCTTAATTTCACAAAATTCTAGTGGGCAAGAAATTCGCCTGTACTTGTTTCAAACTTTTGACAAAATGTATAAACACAAAGGAACATATTTAGACAATTGTAGCCACAATTGTCTTTTCCTGTTTGTATTGAGAAATGTCATGATCTTGAATCTCTTGTGTGAGTAATAAATATAACCAAACAGATCTTAACTAACAAAATTACTTATGCATAGTTCAGAAACAAAATTATTCCTCTTCACCACTTCTTGCCTGATAATGCTTCTTTCTCAGCCAATATGACAAGAATCTATACCTTAAATTTAATGACTACTTGTATTATACGTGCTTGTTCTATTCACAACTATTGCATACATTTGCACACTGCTGTTTAATCTAAAAGCCAGAGATGCTTAGGAATTAAACCAGTAGGATTCTAATGAAATATCATCTGTTTCTGTGGAATGTTAGAATTCTTTTAATTGCACTTAAAATGTCCTGCTGTAGGTATAGCATGGTGAGCTTTTTCTATTAATTGTTGAGTCCTCCATAAGTAACAAAGTATTTAGATCATTTTTACTCTAAAAAGAAAAAGCTCTGTGTATTTCAGTTTTGAACTTTTAATATAGTTAACTATTAAATAAATATTGCATAGTCAATGCTTTTGCTATTCTTATTTCTGTATTGAATTAGTAGTAATATTGAAGTACAGATTTTTTGCTTAGCAGTTCCGCGCTTGTCAGGGGAATGTCTATAAGCAAGTTTGAGACAACTGAAGGTTTTGAGTTGTGTGGCGAGACCAACCACTGTCTGCTTTCTATTACAGTGTTCTTGCTTGAGCTCACTTTTATGTCTGTGTAAGGAGTGGTAAAGTTGCTTGAAACACCTGACTGCTTTGCAGAACACTACTGAACAGTTAAAATGATCCTAGCCAGACGCAGTGTCTCCCGTGTCTCCCATACAAGATGTGCTTGTGTAGAGGGGTGCGAAGTGTGTATATCTAGGAAGCAATAACCATCTGCTGATTCAGCTCTTGTTTCAAGGAATCAGTGGATGGGATGGGGTGAGCTTGGAGGAGCAGATCTCACCCTCTCCAAGTTCCTGTGGAAAGAATTAATGGTGAAGTTGCTAAGCAAGAAGCTTTAATTTTGAAACTTCCTGTTCTCCAGTCTTTCTGTGCTGAGTTCTAGCACCAGTTGGAAATCAAAATAAATACAGGACGTGAGGAGCACAATTATACCCTCCTTTATGCCTGATTACTAACCTCTGTCCTAGCCCTAATTCTTTACAGGTTCCCTGTTTCATCCTATACATTACGGCACTTGAAGGAACTAAAAGTAACTAATATAAACCAAACACAAATACTGCTTGCTGCATGTGTCTGAATGTGTGTGCTTCCAGCATGTAGTCTAGGAGAGCCCAGGAGCAACAGATGAAGGATATTTCTCTGCATCCACTCTGTGCCTGATTATGGTCCTGACTGCTTCCAGCCAGAAGATGGTATGATTTCCTTTATTGTTTTAAAAGACTAGCTCTAAGCTCAAATATAAGATAATACTGATCTGCCCACGTTCGCATACTGTAACTGCACTGTTGTATCAGAGAGAATTCTGAAAATGTCCTAAGAGACTGCCTAAGTTTGGGCATTTTAACAACTCTGTTCATTTCAAGTATGTAGCATTGCCTTAATAAATACGTATTGTGCATATTCCAGCCTTGACCAGGATTTATTCACACTCTCTGTTTCTCAGTTGATGCTATGAATGTTTATTCAGTTGTGTTTCTCACCTGCTGGATTTGAAAAATAATTTTTATTTCTCAGAGAAAGTTTATCTCTGGAACTGGTGAGAGCAAGCTGAGAGTTTAATGTTTTGGGGACCTAGGCATTGTACTATAAATATTCTAAGTTTATGGTGCATTTTTTGTAACATAACATATACATTTTTCAATATGTATATCCAGGTCTCACTTCTTACAGTAAAAACTTGGCCTTTGAAAGCCCACATAAAAATTCCATTTGTAACCACAAAATTATATTTACTGTACTTCAGGATAATCACCAAGATGTCGTAGTTTAGAATACAGGGTAAAGGATGCTGCACTCTTCCCACTTTTTAAATTATTTTTGTAGTATTAGCAACAAAAGTAAGAAGTCCCAAATAGTAATACATATTTCTTAATTATCTTTTCCTTGGTGTTCTGTTTTTCTAACTCTGGTGGTGCATTCCTATCATGTTTTTGGAAGTAGACATTCTCATGAAATTGTATAGCTCATTATCTGGGGAGATACCAAATACTATAGTTTTTACTGTGTATGGCTGACACCACTTTCCTTATAGGCAATTTTCTTGCTTTGGTGGTGATTAGTCTTGTTTTGAACACTGAAATGATGATACCATTTTTTATGGCAGCTCAGGTGGAGGCTTTCTTCTTGCTTTGGCAAAGCTGAAACTGGTGCTGAAAAGGCAGACGTGGTCACTGGGAGAGATGTGTAGAAAAGGTAAGCCTGAAAATCTGCTGTAATGTTGCTTTTAAACACTCTGAAAAATAGAAAGAGAAGTTGGAAATGGATTAGAGTCTCTTAAGGAATTGATTTAAAAAGTCAGAACACTAGAACTGAAGAATACTCTGTCACAAAACAGTTTTCTGAAATGTGTTAATTTCAAAATGCTGTTGTCACATTGCTTGTGAGACACCAACTTAAATAACACATTTGTGTCATTTATCATATGATATTCTTATAATTTCCACTAGAGTGGGTGAAATTGAAATTATCTATTTTTTTAATTTGATATCTTTGTGAAATACTTGCTCAGCACCTTTTATATCATTCTGTTTACAATCAAGTTGACTACATGTAATTACTTAATGCTGTTTGTAGGAACACCCCATGACAGAGGATAGAGACTTAAAGAAGATATAGCTGTAGAATCACAAGCATCAGCAGATCCTTCTGATACATAGTTCTAGAATAATTCAGTTGACAGTTTCCCTCTAAAGTCTAATTTATTAATAATCTTAAAGTTACAACAGATCCCTTTCAATGAAAGGATTTTTTAAATTTTCCTCTCTTTTTTTTTTTTTTTAAATTGTAATCCAATCTGGCAGCCCCAGAATAATCTTTAAATTCAGGTATTTTAAGCTAAATGTATTCAAGTTGTTCTGCTTTCACACCCACTTCCTTGTATTTTGGATTTTTGACTTTCACTTTGCTGGTACCTTCAGCTAGAATGGCGTCTAGAAAGAGGCAGACCTTTTTTTTTCCAATTAAAATGTGACTAATTTTATTGAGGTTGGTGAATCAGGATCTGCACGGAGCATTGATGGGCACCCGCACTACAACAAATAGCTTACATGGAGAAATATAATCGTGAATGGCAGAAATAATGAGTATATAGAATTTCTATAGTGCCTTTCATTCCCAGGCTCCCAATTTCTGCACCAGCATTAATTACTGGTAGTTAGCCATCACAAAAGCTTTTTGAAATAATAGTTATTGTTATCCTTATTTTATAGATTGTTTAATGACTGGAGTTCCTCCAGATTCATACTTGTGTAACTGAGATAAGAATTTCTCCCACAGTCTACTGTTGGCCTTGGACTAACACCTAGTTCTTAGCTTTAGCAAGCTACAGATAATTGACTGTTTCAGAAAAGAAAATGTGAAAGAAAGATGTACTCTTTCGTAAAATATCCTACGGAGTCATTCTGGGGAGTCATTTGTTAGTTTCCTTTCAAAAGAAAATATGGGAATGGGCAAGTAAGTGCACCCAGAAGGGAATGAGTCTGCCAGAATTGTTTTCTCTGAGCTTTGCTGTTGATGGTAGTTGCCTTTAAGCACTCTAACTCTGAGCATTTTAGGTTACAGTCCAGAACAGCTCTCCCAGTAAAATTATAGGCATGAAATGGGGATAGAGACAGGGCCAACAGGAAAAAAAAAAAAAAAATCTTCAAAAGCTGTCATGTTTGGTACCTCTAGAAGGGCCTAGGGAGAAAGACAGCAAAAGAAGAAAAGGGGGGGGAGGTAGTATTAACCCTACTTAAGGGGTTTGGATTCCTACTTTGGTATTTCATCTTAGCCCAGTAAAACCCCTGACACTGCAGCTAACCTTGATATTCTTCAGGGAGAGGCAGGCAGAATGCATTCTGGACCTCCGCGAACGTTCCACCCGAGTGTATCTGTCCCATCAGGTCCCTTCTGGCACAGAACTGGTCAATGGAGCCTTGGGCACGTGAAAAGCTGCTACAGCTTGCACAGAGCGGGCTGTGCAAGCCAGATTTTTTTTCCATGCTTTGATATTCATCTTTTGCTAGGTATCTGAAGTCCCTGTCAGACATGAACACACAATGCATTTGCGTCCTCTTTAGGGCCTTCTTACAGATCTTTTCAGCAGTGTTATAGTTTACCTGCTGATATGAAAGTATACATAGGTAAAGTCTGCATATCAGCGCTTCTACAGAACTCAGAAGCTTTCTCTCTCTTTTTACCTTTTTCTTTTGTTTCTAGTACAGTTTAACTCTTGGTGTTGCCTAATAATGCAACTATGTGTTGCCTAATTTATGCAAGCTATAGCACCACCTCCTGTCCAAAGTTGAGCTTTGGTTTGAATCAACAGAGCCAACCAAAAAGTTCTCTTAAAGGTGATTGATTTTTTTTTTTTTCTTTCTGTATGAAACAGAATGTAGAAAATGTTGAGCTTTTACTCCTTTCAATTGACTTTTCCTTCCTGTGTTTTACGATAGGAATTTCAGAAATACCAAGTTTGCTTTTACTGGAACACGTTCTCATGGTTGTGGGGTTTTTTTGCTAGTGTAAATTGCATTAAGAAAGTTAGCAGGTGTTGCTGTTTTACGAAAAAAACAGTACAAAATGTTCCTTTAAAATTGCTTTTATTAATAAGCTCCAAGTTCACAGATGATGTGCACATGGCCTGTAGAGATTTTTGCAGAGAAAATTACTTGTGAAGCTCTGGCTGGCATGGCTTTAAACCTTTTTGGGGGCAATATCTGGCTTTTTGTTCTGCTTTTGTACACCACCTAGCCTTGGTAATAGTAATCTAAACTTTGTAACTTTGACAAGGCCTTGCAAGATTACTTATGTACACATGCAAAATAAACTGTTCACACAACTGTAGTGATGAGCAACAAATGCTCCTCTAAGGCAAGACTGGTTTTTATTTTACGCAATGTTTTCTAACTCTCACTCCCTCTGGAACAGATAATGGATTTAGGCCAGACATGATGTAAATAAGGTATGAGTACTCTAAGACAGATGGAGAGGGATTGCTGAGCAGGCGGATGAATCTGTAGACAGGAATGCATTTTAAGATTTGGATGAAGTGTAGAAAAGCAAAAAATCATATACATGGCATAGCAGTTATACCATATGTGATATAACCTTAATTAGTACAGCCTTATGGGATGCAAACTTTTAACTCAGAGCAAAATTTGATGTTTGTTTTTGGGAGCATATACAACTGGAATGAGATACTGAAAGCTGAAGAACTGTTTGTCTTAAGTCACTGTTGTTTCTGCAGGCATGTGCACCTAAAACTGTGCTGTGTATAGCAACAACAGATTTACAGATGTCATCCCATATATTTTTGTGGTTAAAATAAAAATAATAAAGGTGCCTGAAAGCCTGGGCAAGACTGTAGTGACATCTTGAGGGTCAAGGATGTAAGAAAGTAATTTTTAAAATCCTGAGTGTAGGAATAAAGAATAAACTTTTCAAATAATTAAGTCCTTATTTCATCTGCGTAAGTGATCCCTTTCTCTTTGCGAAGCGGCCGGGAGGCTGCAGGGTGGGCTCCATCCTTGGGCACCCTCTGCAGGCTTTGCTTTGCAAACTGCCGCACAGGGCAGAGCTAAAACATGACTGACATTATCCGCACCCGGTTTCTGGCTCTGCCAGAATAAACGGTTCGATGTGATGACAGAATCCGCTAGGAGACCATCCTAATGTATAAAGGGACTTAGTAGAAAAAGGCATTGTGCCTGCTCTTATACTGCTTTTGCCACAAATAATAAGGAATACCTGATCCATTTACAGAATATTTGTCTAGTACTGATAGTGTCTAGTATGCATCAAAAACACATAATGACCTCTCCTAAATATACCTAATACGATGGGATTTGGCTCCACATACATTTAATTCCAAGTGATATCAAACGGCTTTGGTCTGTGTCTGAATCCTCAATACACAGGGCTAGAAATTAAATCAGGTGTAGTGCAGATAACAAATGTCACATGGGCAACATCACGGCATCTATGTGAACTGTTCAATTGGCAGAAAAAAAAAAGCCAAACAAAGAAAAACCAACAAAAAACCCAAACAAACAAAACAAAAAACCAAACCAACCAAACAAAAAACCCACAACCCCAGAAAACAAAAAAAGGTTCATCTTAACTCAAATCCTTTCACAAATCTAGGTTAGATCCTAGCTAGGAAGGGCCAAAAGATGTTGATGGTAGGCATACTTCACGTAGTAATCACTAGAACTATGACTGCTGCAGCAAGAATGCTGCACGATCTTCCTGTTTTTAGCTTCTCACTTAAAATATATGTGAAAATGTTCTAGGAAATACAAGAAGGGTGACAGGATATCTTTCAAATTAAGAAGAATCAGTGTCATTCCCACGGATGTTGTTGCCTTGCTTTACTCAGAAAGGTAATGTCTGAATGCTACAAAGCAATATTTTTTCCCCTAGGAGCTAAGTACACAATTTCTGTCCCATTCCCGGGCTGGGGCTCAAATGGTACATTCTGTGTTTGAAAATGCTAGCGTGAAGGACACCTGACAACAATTAGCCAGCTTATTACATAACTTGGGTTGTACATATGTAGAAGTACACTGGGTTTTAGGACTTCAGTTGGTATCTTCCCCCCCACAGTGTAATTTTGCCTCAAAGAGAATGAATGAGATCTCTGACAATCTGTTTGTTTATTTGCCAACCAGGGGCTGAAGCATGGGAGAGACTTAAAAAAGGAGATTTTCTTTAGATTCCTGGGACCTATGAGTCAGTATGTCCGTGAGCAAAGGTTACATAAACTAATAGATTAGAACAAGATTTAGTTGCATAAACGCTGTTACTGCATTGCAATCTGTCACAGAGTCAACCCTGCAGATTATTGCAGGCAGAGCTAGCCTGCAGCTTACAGGCTATCTCGATGGGCTGCCTCTGGCACTGGATACACTTGAAATGGCATTATTCCCTTGCTGTGGGGCTGCTCTTAAATCCGTGTGTGCTACTTTATAAGTATTATTTGTGCAAGCCTTATTTTATATACAGTGCTCTTGCTCTCGTGTCTAACTTGGAATGTCACTCTGGTATATTGGTTGCATAATAGTTTTGTCTCTGTTTCATTTAACAAAGGGTCATGCCTCTTACGAGTGTGGTCCAATATAGGCAGCCACAGGGACTAGATCCAAATCCTCTTCAAATTCCTCCAACTTTCCTGAAGCCTCTGTCTCTCTTCCTTCCATCATACTCTTTCCCCAGCGTATCCTGGACGAGCCTCTCAGCTCACTTGAGAGAAGTCAGGGAGACAAGCACAGGAAGACTCCTGCTGCATGGGGCAGAAATGGGGATGGGTAGATATACTGCCCACTATATTGTCCAGGGAAGGGAGGCTGGATTAGGAGTGTTGAGCGGGCTGGAGTCAATCTGCAGGCTGTGGGGCCAGCATTATAATGGCAGTGGTCTAAATTGTGTGGGAATATTCCAGGTCATATGGGAAGACAAAGCCTTTCTTGCAGCTGCAGAGCTATGTTTTTTCAAAGTGCATCAGGGCCAGAAATTATGCTCCCAGGCTGCAGTACTTTCTTCTTGTGCAGTGTTTTCCTTGGTGCTTTCCCCAGCTTCTCGCTGATACCATTTCCTCATTTTACATCTGGGAATTGAGGCCTCAAAGTTCAAGCCTTTATTTAGATTCTTGACTCCCATTTTTAGAGCTAACTGTCTCTACAGCATGCTTTGTTCACAGCACTCAGCCCTGGGCACCACCTAAGATCTAGAAAACACTCCAATACTTGTGTTTCGATGTGTTGTCCAAAGACCAAATCATTTTTTTTTAAATCATACCATTTGCAAAAGTAAACTAAAGAAGTTTAGTATATACACGAATGCGTTTTTGAAAAGAGTTCAGATCCAAATTTGCGAGAGTGTTTTGGTGGACAAGTCATGTAGGACAGAATTATTGCTGACTTTTCAAAGTGTAATGTTTTTGTACTGTTTTTTATCTGGGAGCAGGCCTGGGGAGCCCTGCCGGCTTATGTGGTGCTGGCTTGCCTCCTTTCCACTTGAGAGTAACGGAACAGATGGAACACTAGCAATGAAATGCAGAGCGAAGCTAAACATGTGATTAAATTCTCAAAAAGGCCAAAGCCCTTATTGCATGAAAGGCTAAATTCTCAAAAAGGCCAAAGCCCTTATTGCATGAAAGGCAGCTTAAAGCTACCCCAAAACTGGCTTTAAGGGTTATTTTTTGTGTGATTATTTATTGCTTTTTGCTGCTGGATATTAAGCAACTGTAGAGAACAGACAGGACATTCTGGTGGTTCTGCACGGGAGAAAATGAGGTCTGGGAAAAAGGAGAAGTGAGAGCAGAGTGCCCATGTGATAGTCCCTTGATTTGAGATTTAAGGTTTCATGAAATCTTTGGTTTGTAACAAAACATACTTAAAAGAGGGATCTTGTTTGCATTCTCCGTAATCAGCTGTTGTCCTATTAATTTGATAAACAAACAAAAAAATAGTGCTGTGTAGAGATTTGCTAAGTCTTTGAAATACATGAGATTGCTTATATCAGCAGGCTGCCTTTTGCAAACTGCCAAGGCAAAATAAAAGAAAAAGAACCGGTCTGCTCTTGTTGAGAAAGCTGCTTTTAAATCCAAGATGAAAAAGAAAGGAGATGACACTGCTCAAAACCACCGGTTTTCACAGTACTAAATAGCCTGACAGCTTTCAGAAAGATTAATCCCACAAAGAAGAGTACTACATCTATGTTGCTCCTTGAAAAAAGTCATGCCAGTAATGTTTTATTCCCAAGCATTATTCCCAAGAAAGATGAATGTAGATGACCTGGCAGATTTCATAAAGGCTTTATGAAACCAACAGATGAGATAAACCCACACAAATCATGTTCCTTTTTACAGAAAAATAAAATTGCAGAATAGAGGCTTATTCATAGACCATACTTGCTACAATTGGGCTGTCTAACCAGCAGTTATCTTCTCCCAGGCAGAAGAAGCAGAAGTCATCATGCAGCTCGCTAGATATAAACACTCTAAATGTGTCTGACAGCTATTCTTTTCTAAAAATAGATATACAGCCCCCTAACCTGGCATATCCTTAATTATGTGTATAAAAGTGGCTTTTTTTCTATTGACCTATGTGTCTTCAATATATAATAGTGGAGTCCATAAAGAGTAAGGCTGTTAGTGCTTTAACGGTGGCTTTTCATTAGGCTATCATATGCATTGTGATGCAACTCAAGCAATAAGGATCTTTAGGAAAAGGGTTCAGTCTCAGTTTTTAAAACACAGAATGCTCATTGGATTAAATGAATAAACCTTAGAACAGAGACTGGACCCCAGTCTGCTGTTCCTGTATTGACTGATCACTAAAAAAGATTGCCATGTTAATTCTCACTTTTTCCCTAATTGTCAGTGAATCTTCAAGTTGCTGATGCCAAGTGTTGCCTTATGTCAGCTAAAAGTATTCATGCACAGTAGCCCAAGCAGATTGTTCTGCAGCAGTCAAGGCCAGTCCAGGGTTGGTGGGGTTTTATACAGACACAGATCCGCACACCCCCCCAGAGATATTCACACTCTGCCTTAGCGCTAGTGCTCATCTAACCCTGCAGTGTAAGGGTTTCACTGTGGAGTCTGATGAGTGCCAGGAGTGGTAGAAGGGGAAGAAATGCAGAAATAAGGCAGACTGGTTTACATTTTGGGGAAATGACAGTAGAGGTAAGTCGTGATTCTGATGATTATTTGGACGTGGATACCTAAACACTACTTTCTGGGTCTAGTTCTTAGTCAGTCAGTACTGGGAAGTCTGAAAATTTGAGAAGAGCTCATTTTCTTAAACAACTCCTGTACATGAGAAGATGGTCTATAGTTACAGGTATTTTTAATGTTAAGCATTTATATATACATATGGTATTGCTTTCTTAAGTAGAACATTAACATAATCAGATGGATTCTATCTGTAAGTTATCTTTGAGTTACAGCTGTTGCATGTTTATCTAATCTAAAACTTTAATTTGAAGTTTTTGTGATATTGCTTATTTGACAGAATTCCTCTCTGTAAAATTCTCTGTTAGAAATAATTGCGCTTCTTACTTCAAATAGAAGGTGATGGTCAGTTTTATGTTTTCAAACAGTCTCAGATGCATTTCACTTGCATCAAGTGTGCATGAAAACACTTGCTGTGATAGCTCCTATATTGGACTGACTGGAATTATTTTGGGTATCTGAACATAAACAAAAACTGAAAATCTGGCACTGCATACAAAATGCAGATTTCAGAATTATGGAAATTACAATAAGCAGTTCATTTCAATGCCCAGGTGTAATTTCAATAAGGAATTTCAGTAAGTATCTACAGTGGAGAGCTTCTGGCTGGTTATAGGCAGAGTAAAAGTTACGTTTGGCTATGGTACATTAGTTATTATTTGAAGGCGCTCTCAGACTGTGCTGAAGTGCTGTTACTCTTCAGAAACACTCAAAAATACTTTACAATGGAGATATCCAAGACCTGATCCAAATTGACTGTGACAGATGACATTCAGGCAAATGAGCAGTGTTACCCACAAGACAGTATGTTGTTCCTGGAGGGCTACATTTTTGTTGTGGGCCAGAATGTATTCCAGAAATGCATTAAGCTAAAATCAGCCTGGTTGCAGGTGCGGTTTCACTGGCTTCAGTGGCTTTGAATCCACAGACAACAAATACCAGCCTCCCAGGGCTTGCATCCAGAGCCCCCAGACAGAGATATATGAACAAATTGCAAGCAGCGTTTTTGTGAGTCAGCTCAGAAAGGCACTTCCAGCGGGGCACTCACCCGCCGGGGACACTTGAAACTGCCTCCTCAAAGAGCAGCTCTGCCACCAGCAGAGCTCGGGGGGCTCAAGGCTGATGGAGGACTTCACCAACTGCAGTCTGGACAGGTCTAAATCACCCCACCTGGCATGAAAAAGTTACTACAAATGACAGCAGTCCAGGCAGTGCAAGAAAAGGCTGTAGGGTTATAAATGGGAAGGGGCGAGCAGAGGGCTTCAGTACACCTTCTTCGGTTTCATAGGCAGAAAGGAAGAGATCAAGATGGTTGTCCCACCCCATACCCTTATCTGAAGAGGGGTAGCTGGCCAAAGTGGGATTAATGAATTTTAGGTTAGACAAAGGGCTTCTGGGCTAGGAGTAGGCTGCTTCTCTCTTGGATGTGGAAGCCCTGATTGCCTGGATGGAGGCTGAGGTGACAAAAACTGGCCTGCAGGTCTGACAGCTCTGCCTGGTGGTGTCCTCCTTCAGCAGGCAAGCAGAGCTAACTGCCTTTCCTCACATGAAGTGACTCAAAGTCATGGGGCTGGTGGCTTGCTTTCTTATGATCTTCAAGCACCCAAATCAGTAAACAGTAATTTTGAAAGCTTTTTTCCATGGCTGGGTGTAGGACTTTAGTTTCATGAAATGAAACGCATTCTCACATGTTTAAACTCTGGGTGTATTTCACAGGGAAACATGAACATTAGTCAGGCTGAGCAACAGTGGCAGAACTGTCCTGCAAAAATACTGTTGGAAAACAATGTTTCCCTTCTTCCCAAAGCAAATTCATAAATGTTGTCTGGATTTAGCCTAATGTATCTGTAGGCTATTGACTTCTCAGTTTCCTTAAATATTAATAAATTCTCCAAATTTAATTTTGAGATATCTTTGCACCTTTTCTCATTAAATGTATAATGAAAAAGCGGTATGCCAGTTGCATCATTATAGATGCCCAGATGTGTAACCTCTTGAGGTAAAAGTTGGTCACCAGTATCTTTCAGTAAGCTCACTTTGATACTTTTAATGAAAATAGTCAACCTTCCTGGACACACCAAATCCAGGACAAGAGAACTATAAAACTTCCTCCCGTAGACAGTTTTAAGAAAAAGAGAAATGCAGTATTATCCTCACACTGTATCCTTTGTATGTTCTTGGGACATCATTTGGGTAACTTGGGACAAATTTGGAAGATGCATTTGACTGGAAGGATCACATGCTGAGCTGTTCCACAGTTGGACATGGGCACCCATGGAACAATGTTGGAATAGCTACAAGTTCCAGGGGCATCTCTCGTCATGCCAGCCAAAGGTTTTTTGATGGAATAAGAAAGGAAGCAAAACACTGTAGAGTTGTCCCCTCTCTGCAGCATCAAAGCAGTCCTATACCACTGTCGGAAGAGTCGCCTGGGCATGATCCTGGCCCACCAGGAACACCGATAAGAGTGCTCTGGGAGGGACGGGTTCAAGGAACTTCTGTTTCTGGCCTTGCCAAAAGGATGCACAAGGTCAGCACAAACAGCTGACTACTCTGCTTCATTGCTATAATAAATGTGGCAAGTAAAACAAAGCATCCGGAAAGCTGTTGCTGAGCCTTGCATGCCTGTTAACCCCTGAAATGCTTCCTGACCTGTAGCCCAAGGGAGTAATCACTTGGTGAGTGCACGGCGGGGGGTGGGGTGGTGGTGGTGGTGGGGGTGTCTTAGGAACAAAGCCTGGAAACGCATAGAAAATGACTGGGTTTTCAGCCCATTTTGAAGACTCAGAGAGCAATCTTGTGTTCCTAAAAGCAGCGGGGGCAGGAGGGGTGTGTCTTGGTCCCCCTCTCCCAGCTGAGCTAGGCATGATGGGACAGTACGGAGTGAAGATTTAGGAACAAAGTGAGAATGTGCTGTGTTTTACAGGAAAGGTATTTACTCATTCCTGAACAGAAAGAAAGAGAATTTGAAGGATTATTTTGTGATGTTTTGGTATCCTTCTCTTTGCTCCATCGGAGATCCAACCAGCCTGCCTTGTGTTGAAGCATTGAAAATGGATGGAAATAGGCCAGAAGGAAATAAAAGAAGCTCACAATGTGAAGACAAGGAGTGGTGCCTTGGAAAGGACAGAGCATAGCAGCTGATAAAGGTGAGTGAAAGAGGAGATTCTTTACAGAAATGGGCCACCATGGATGGGGGGGCAAGACTCCTCTGGCCACATCTGTCCTCAACATTCCCCAATGCACCCTGGGTCACACTTGGCAGCTTAGAGGGTCCTGGATGCCTGGGTCCTCAAGGCAGGGTTTCCCTGCTGGGGAAGGATGGGACAGGATGCTCAGCAGCAGCAGCCTTGGGACCCTGCCAGTGCCCTCGGGTGAGCCCCTGTGTCAGGCCAAGTGCAAGGGCATGATGCTGCCTTCACACCTGTGGGCAGTGAGGGGGCACCATACTGGCTGCAGCCTCCTGTAAGGTGGGGATCCCCCGTGGGGCACAGTAGCATGGTGGCACAGGTGGGCATACATAGGTGGGCAGCTGTGAGCCCACAAGTGCCTGTGCCAGGCATGGGAAGGAGGAGGCCATGGCTAGGAGTGTAGCTGCCAGGGCCATGCGGCTTGTGGGAGGGCAACCAAGGCCACAGCTGCAAACACCCAGATGTGCGTGCTGATAGGGCCTTTTTTTAAAGTCACTTTGGTTCAACTAAGACTTGTTTTAGTAAGCGGAAACAGGTTCTGCAAAATGACTTGCAATAGAAAATTGTTCTAAATTGTGTAGCATACTGTTTTTTCCATTTCTTCCTACTCAGCTCAAACACTCTCACTCTTTTCAATCCATTGGGACGTCCCTGTTCCCAGTCCATGCCTAAACAACTGATGCATTCTGGGTTTTAGGTTTGTTTTTTTTTTTTTTTCCCCGATTGCTCTGGATTACCAGAAGCAATAGGTGTTTCCTACTGGTGATTTCACATTTACTTGAGGGTAGAAATTGAACGCATCCAGGGTGGCTTGGCCCAGGCGCCAGTTCCTTTGTATACCGTTTATAATTTTCCTTTTTCCCTTATCATTTCTATTCCTCCCCCTCTGCTCCTCTTCTTCCTGCCCCTCTTTGCCTCCCCTCCCTGTCCTTCCCTGGCGGCATTGCAGGCTCTGCACAGGCCCAGTTTCTCTAATCAGATGAAGCTGCAGGATTATCTCTCTCATGCCCTCACCGGCTCCATTTTATTTCCTCCCCAGCCAAGGGGGGAGGCAGGAAGGGGCGTCACGTCTAGGCAGAGGAAACCCCATCTCCCAGTCTCCCGCCTTTGATGCTCTCTAACAATCCCTCCTCCTTCCCGTTATCATATGCTCACCTTAGTGTCAACAGCATCAGGCGGATCAAGGAGCCCCGTTTCTAAAGGAAATCTGAACTCTTTTGGCTTTCATTCTCCTCGATTTCTGAGCATCTATTTTAAATACCCTCCAAGTAACTTGGACAGGGAAGCTGGATGTGCAGTCTCTGAACAGGGGGAAGGTAAGGACCACGGGAGTCATGCACTGCCCGTTCTCTCGTCTCCTGTAAGGACACCGAGTCCTCTCCATTTTGCCAGCAGGTCTTTGAGAGTAACAAAGCAGATGAGGGGAAGGGAGAGGAGCTGCACAGAGACAGACCCAGGCTTCTGTAAGTGCTGTGTTGGCAGCAGGGGGTGGATAGCTAGCTGGACTGAAAAGCCCCGGAAAATGGAGTTTTCTGTTTTACTAAAATGATGGGAACTCTGGCTCTGCACTTTAATTGAATTTAATGTAGTTCTGCAGAAGGTGGGTTTTTTTGTGCTGGTGTCTTTCACTTAGATGTGTATTTGTCTTTCAGCAAGCGTTTCTAGAATATACTTGTCACTTTTTCTCTGGGGGAGAAAAACCCCCATAATCCCATTCATCTTATTCCTTTGCACATATGCAAGTTTATGAAGATGCTTTTTGATTAACTTTTGTGTGTATGTTGAGGTTTTGATACTAAAAAAAAGAAAAGAGTAAGTTGTATTGCTTTAAATTGTTACTTTTTAGTACTAATCTGCCAGAGAATGGTTTCCCTTGTTTTTTCCACCATGTGTACCGCATGTTTTTTAATTTCCTGAGAAGTTAATATCCAACACAAGAGAAAAACTGAGGAATATTTCAGTGCCTTCTGCGTATCAGCTTTGTTTTACACTCTTTTTTTCTAGATAAATGATCAATAAGTACTTAGAATGACAGATAAAATTTTCTTTTAAACAAAAACATGTCTTTTCCAAAGTCAAAGGTTTGATTTGTTTTGACTTTTTATTGTCACTAGAGTAAATGTTTTAAATCAGAAATCACAGTAGAAGAGTGTTTTGTGCATATGTTGTAGTTTAAAACCTCCTGTAATTAAGAATTTGTGCTGATGCACGAATTTGTGTTTAGAGAGCTGTAAGCATGAAAGGTGACTGGAAAGATAACCATTGGATAAATATATTTTGTAGGATGTTGAGCTTGCGCATAAATAAAATGGACCATATCAAGATCAAAATCTACCTCTTTTCCAGTGACTCATGCTTCAACGTAATCATGTGATACAAAAATATCGATGATTTCCTTGCACCAAGATGTTGATTAAAGCTTGCAAACAGTTGTTTGCATGTTTAAGGTTAAGCATATGTCTGAATGTTTGCGGGACCTAGATCGCAGTAAGATCTGAGTACAAAGCCCTCTGCATGGAGTCTTTGTGTAAAAGAATTAAGCTTGGGGAAGGTTTCATTTATGAGGGTGGATTAGATGAGGGCTTCATGTTTTCATGTCATGGCTCAGTTACTCTGTAAAACACCCTTTTCTGATTGTAGGGTTTTGTTGTTGTTTACCATCCAGACATTTTATCTTAGCTGTACTCTAGAGAAAGCTGCAGCTACAGTTTAGTTTATCTGACTATTATCTAGGGCTGCATGAACAGCAAATGCAATAAACTGCATATAGCCGTCTGATGTCTGAGATGGTTTATAATACCAAATGTGGTGATTCCCCATTAGATAACCATACCAAATCCACATTTTTCCTTCCATAGTAAAATATACATATTCAAAATAAACTTGAAAAATAAGAGTGTATGAGGGAGGGTGGAACAGACAAAAAATGTTATTGATGATCATTATATTTCTGTATTTTAATTTTCTTTCTATTAAGGGCAATGACAAAGGGTAAATTGGAGGTAGCTTCAAAACACTCCAGCTGAGCAGAGGTGTTTGCTGGACCAGTGAGATAATGTTACACCTGTCTGCAGGCTGGTTAGTTCTGTGCGGAATATCAGCAAAATGCTCTTCCTTCTTCAGCAACTCTTCTGGAGATTAAAGAGGCTGAATTCTCCATTCCTTTCCCCTATAATTAATGTTTTAAAATGAGGATGGAGTGTACTTGACTGGTATTTGGATATTGCAAGTGGTTATACAATTTGCAAAGGAATGCAGCCTAGGAAAGATACTTTCAAATGCTCAGGAAACTGACAGAGTGCTGTTAATGGAATTTATTAATTTTTTGTGTTCTATAAGTATTTTTCTCAATGAATCAGAAAAAATAAAAATCCTATTTTTGTTGCCATATTTCATAGTTTTATTGTTGCAAGTGACCCTTAAGTCATTGGGCAATTCTCTTGCTTCCTAACAGAGACAAAAGTTTGTATCTTTGGCAGATGTATGTGATATTATGATATATTATTGCTTGTAGTCCCAAACCATTCTGGCCCAAGGACAACAGTATAGTATGAATCATAAGCTGCAAATCATCTTACACTTTACTTTCCTACTTTTCTTGTCAGCCTTGCACTCTTTTTTTTTTCTCTCTCTTTTTTTTTTTTTTCCCCTTTGTGACCATGAGCAGCACCATCGGGTTTGTGGGCACTGGCCTTTTGGTAAATTCTTGCCGTTTCATTGAAAGTAATTAGAGTTTTTTAACTGGTGTAAACTGTAAAGCTGCATGCATATACAGCATCATATGTGAAAACACTTCTCTTTGAGCTGTTAAAATTCTGGAAGATCTGAATTATCCAAACTCTTAATAGTCTATTTTTATATCAGGGTGGGGTGGGGGGTGTTTCAGTGGCGAGAGAGAGCACTTTTCTATAAAAGCAAAAAGAGGGGGACAATGAAAATAAATGTTGGAGTACCATCGTCAGGAATATCTGCATGAAGGATACAATGAGAAGGCAGTGGACTGAGACACACTAAATGAGCCATTCTCTGCTTAAGATAATTTTATGCAATATTTTTAATGGCTGCATTATAACTACTGAATTAATCTAAATCTATGCAGCTGATAGTTCATATGTATGTTAAGAACTGTCCTTTAGGAGTAGCCTCTGATTCTTTAGTGGATGGTGGGGAAGAAGGTGGTCTCTTTCCTTTACAAAAGCTGTCAAAGTTCTTCAGAATAAACTTCCACTCTGAGAAATTATCTTTAGCAGCAGGAACCACAAAAAATCACTTTGGAGCTGCTTAAGTGTATATACACTCAGACCGTGGGAATAGGAACAGGCTAACTAAATGAAGTTGACATCAGCCAGGTCTTTGCTAGCATGGTGTTGAGTGTGAGTGTTAAGCACGTGAGCTATATTCAAGCGTCATTCTGTGCCAAAAAAGTATCATAAGCAAGATCACCTTTAAACTGGCCTGTCCCTCTGTGTGTCTTTAAAGTAGTATGTCTTCCAAAATTATGGCTTAACTCTTACACAGTATGGATTTAATATAAAACAGAGAAAGGAGCAAGAGTATTTCTCCATCTGCAGAATATTTGCTAGTTAAGCTTTAGCAAGGGCACACCTGAGTGTGTAAATGAAGGTTAATGAGATTGAGCGGTTGTAAGACCTTCATTTGACTTGGAGAGCTTTACCGTAGGCAACAGTGCGTAAGACTGACAGAACCCAGTTCATCTGTGCTGAAATGAAAGATCTAACTTCTTTTTCAGCTCAAACTAAGCAAACCTGACATTGGAATTGGAGAGGTGATGAATGCACAAAGCCACCCTAACTCTTCTAAACTGGATTTTTTTTTTTCAGACTTAAAATTATTTTATTGCTTTCTGCAGAGAATCTGCTGGG
This sequence comes from Larus michahellis, assembly GCF_964199755.1. Lineage (NCBI taxonomy): Eukaryota > Metazoa > Chordata > Aves > Charadriiformes > Laridae > Larus > Larus michahellis. Next base: position 43,190,050 of record NC_133901.1, read on the forward strand.
AAAGTTTGGTGTTTGTGACTCAACAGGGTGGATAAATACTTCTTGAAATGTTGTAAAGGAAAAAGATATATCTTGTTTTAGCATTTTTATGTGGTTCTGAATAGCCTCTAAACTGTGGAAAGGGTGGAGTCCTTTTGTTGATTTAGTAACAAGAAAGGTGCTAACAGATCAGAAAGAAACTTTTGGAGTTCATCGCCTCTTTCATATGCAGCACGTTGTCTGTAGAATACAGGGATCACTTTTGCAGTTCCTTTCAAAAGTCATTCCTGTTTTACCTCATTTCAGTAAAAGCTACAGGTTCCATTAATCAAACAAAGGATTTAATATTGCAAAATGGTTGCACATTCCTGCTTGAGTCTCAGGATGAGAAACTGTATGAAAACTTCTCATTGGCAATGACAGATGAAAGCACAAAATTATGAAAACAATAAAAAAAAAATCATTGAATCATTTCGTTTGGGAGGGACCTTGGGAACTTATCTGTTCCAACCTCCTGCTCAAAGCAGCAACAGCTATTAGGTCAGATCAGATTTCTTAGGGTTATCATAGAATGTGTTGGGTTGGAAGGGACCTCTAAAGGTCATCTAGTCCAACCCCCCTGCAGTAAGCATTTGTCCATTTGGGTTTGGATATGTTCAAACCAGTGCTTGAAAAGCAAAGAATTCCTGTAACAGAGACTTAATTCTTTATAATCAGTATCCTGCTGCTAGAAGTTAACAGCAGATGCTTAAAGAGTTATCCTCTGGCTGTCCGTGTCGTACAGGTGGGATCTTCCTCTACCCTGGTGATGGCAGGAACCTGCATTGCCTTGTAGCTCCCAAGTTGTTCCAAATTTATACCTCAATATTTTGTGTTTCTGACATCATTAAATGTTAATAAAGAAGTAGAGACTTCTGTAACTCATTTTGTGGTTGAGATTAACCAAGAAAAGGGGAAACTTGCTTGTTTACATAAAGCAGGATGTAAACATAAGTTCTTGAGGAAGTTCTTTGTGTACTTAGATTTGACAAAACATTTGCAAGCTTTAGTCTTGCTGCTTTACTGTGTCTTGTTTTTTCTCTCCTTAAGCTTTTGATAGTATCTTGTCAGCATGGACTCTCCTGTAACCAAGCTCTAATGTTTTTCTTCTCTCAGTCCTGATGTTCCCTTTCATCCCTTTCAGATGTTTTCTGAAAACTACAGATAATAGTTGCCAACATAGGTCTGATTAGACCACAGAGTAACTGGGAGAGTTGCTTTTTTGAGAAAGAGACACACACTTGGACATAATAACCATTATTTATGGCAAAATATCAAGTTTGAAAAGGAAACCTATTCTTCCTAGTCCCTCCCATATTCTTTGTTTATATAGTTTCAAAGCTAGCTTATACTACAGTCAGACAAAGGCAACTTCTAGCAACCCTATGAAACACGATTAGATGGCCTTCTTTTTAGTCCTTTTCAATTATATGTGTGTAGCACCACTTATCCTTCTGGACAGAGGTTGCCAGTTCTTTTCCAGCTTAAAGAAATATAAAAGACAGCTTGCAGTGAGAACCAAAGACTTAAATTTGTCACAGAATCTCTCTGCCAGGGAGATTTTCCTGAAAAGTTCATCCCAGTAAATAAAAGCTTCTAAGTGAATCAGGACAACATGGTCTGCAGTTGTGACAGCTCTGCTTATAAAGGTATAATGAATCTATTTATGATAAATCATTGCTACTTAATATACCATGCATATATAATATACATCTTGTTAGCGTGTGTATTGTATCATATGATATACATATGACACCTAATTTGAGAAATTCTATTAATGCTAGTTTTAGGTATTTGGAATCCTTAAGATTACTCATCCTCACCTGATGCTGGGAAGCTGGAGGAGGGGGTGCTTTAACCAGATGCTTCTGAGGCATGGATAGTGTCTGAAATTTACTGGTATGATGTGTTTTCTGCAAGCGCAACAAGTATTTCATGTAAAGATGCTCTACTTATTTCTTTTAAATGAAATATTACAAAAGAAGGGCCAGAATACAGTCTTCTCAGTGTCTTACATTTAATATCTTTCATTTGGGGATTTCAGAATGCTCTGCAATTATGAATTAAGCCTTTAAATACCTACACCAGGGGCTTCTGCATCTAATCCCTGAGTCACAGATGAGTAAACTGAGTCACAAAGTGAATGACTTGCTCAAGGTCATACTGTATGTCAGTGAGCGCAGACAGAATTAGTAGGGAATTGTTTCCTCTTTCTAATTACTGACCAATTGTTTTTTATAATCTAGAAGTCAGTCTACAATCCAAAAGTCAGTCTTCTTCCTACCACTGCTGAGAGCAAATTCTGGAGGTAGATGGAATGCCTTTTTGAATCTTTCTCTTCTCCAATGTTTTGTGTACAGTTCATAACACTGTCATTTAAGTAAAGAATTAAAGGGTGTTTTTAGCCCTTCTGTAGTGTTCAATCACAGGGAAAAATAAGGGAACAAGAAATGAGGGTAAACTACTAGGTCTTGATAGATAAGTTGCCAGTTTTTTTTAGACAGAAAAGAGATTTCACTGTTACATACAGAAGAACAATGAACCATCTTTTATTGTTTTGGTGGAGTGTCTTTTGATCTGTAAATATTGTTTTCCTTTATCCAAACATACGTGTTTGGAGAGCTTCTGATTACTGTTACTTTTGTTTGTCACCATCTGTAGGAATTGCCATCCTTCTGTTAAGGATGACATGTGAACATGAAAGCTGCTGTACTTGTGGCTATATCTAGTCAGTACTTTTAAGGCAGATTTGAGCTTGCTGAGTTCATATCTTCCCTCTAACTGTTGCTCTTAAGCTTTCAAGCAAACAGCAAAAATGATGCTTTGAGTATTTCCTACTAAAACACATGAATTTACAAGTAGATATTTTAGCCACTTAGTTCGGGTGGTTTGTTGGATGTGCAAACTGCTGGCCTCTTGTAAGAAGATTGCATTAATATGTAGCTGTATTCCCTTGAAAGCAGGCCATAAGCAGGCTTTTGATTTTCTGTATGATTTTTAAGGTCATGATGCTTCTCAGGCAACTGTGATTCCCCCAGTTTGCAGGCTTGGGCCTCTGATGGGTAGAGGCTTGCTGAGCAAGCTATGGCCATGTGTTTTTGCAGAATTCCAGATCAATGGGTTTGCTGTGGGGGTAGTCTGTTCGGGACTGAAGAGAGGACCCAGAGAGGGAGCTCTGAGGAGGATGAGCCGTTCAATACCAGACTGACCCTGTCCCCTCCAAATTGGTACGTGTGACAGAATAGGATTTGATCCTCTGCCATGAAGAGGAAAAGGTTCACCTAGTGTCTGTCTCTGAAATAAATCCAAATGTAGATAGGTCACTGCAAATTTCATGCATGAACGATAAATTCCTAAAGAAATTAGGAAATGTTTTTCTCACAAGACTTGCGCTGCCAGTGGATATCAGTAGCTAGCAATTCTTAACAGCATAAATCTGGCAGCTGAATTAACAGTTTCATTTTGCATAATTCTGTTCTGCTTAAACCAGAAAGGCAATTTTATTAATGTACCACTTCTGTAGGCACACACTGTTCACTCTTAGCCTGATTCTAGGTCAGGGTTGCCTGCTGTCGTGATATTTGATGGTGGGATTTTTTTTTAAAGCCCCAGCTGCTGAAAACAGCTGATTACATGACCATATCAGCATATTTCATTTGTAATTAAAAAGTTTTAAGTCTTCTGACTGAGGAGACAAGCTTTAAAGAGGTGAGCTGTCAAATACTAACAGTGAGCATGAAATATGACTGTACAATATCTCCTATTTTAGCTCTGTCATGTGGGGCAGCTTGTACACTGAGGTATGGAGACATGGTGGGAATAATGTTTTGCATATAAATTTCTTCTATAAAAAGATCAAAATCCTAAGAGATCTTCGAAGTTGTTTCTGGGACAGATGATTAAATAAGGAAAGGTGGTGAAGAGGACGCGTAGTTGCACAGTGCATCATGTGGTGGTGTCAGGACTACATCCCAACACATGCCTCCCTTGTGATAGAGTGCACCCCTCTCTGGTTTCCAAATAATTTATTTACAGCCCTTTATGAATTCTCTTTCCTGGGAATTCTGTTAAAGTTGTCATTAAAATACTGTCCTTTGGTTCATCCTTCTCAGGCTCTTCTGCCACGGCACTCTCATTTTATCCTTTTTCATTTTAGAATTGAGAGTTACCAGCTCTTCTCTTCTGGCTCAGACTCTACCAGGGCTGTGGGCTGCTCCTGCTGTTTCTTAAAAGTGAATGCTCATCCTCTTGCATGACTTTTCCTATGCTATTGAATAATTGCGGATATGAAGGCCTTGTCATTCTGCTTTGAGATGAATGTATTGGCAGATGTTTGAAACTATTCACTTTCTGATATGGCAACCATTTTATGACCCTGTGAGATCACCAGTAACCAGGCTGTCCATGGTAACTTCAGCGTTAGGGGGAAGAGATCTCTGCTTGGGTCCTAAGTAAGAAGATACCTGAGGTTCATTAATACTCAGTGAAAAGGGCACTCTTTCCTTTTCATCTTGCAGAACTCCAGTCAATGCAGAGAGATGTCTGTCCAGCATGCTCAGCTTCAGATGGGGAAAAGACAAAGTCAGGGCTGGAGTTATCAAGCCAAGCCTGATAGGCAAAGTGGTAATTAACAGAAATGAAAGAAAAGCTGTGACTGGTCAGGTTATATATATGTAAAACACACACAATCCATGCTTTTGCTGTGCTGAGCACTGAGTGTCATAACCCTTCTGCTCTTGTGTTTTCTAGCCTGTCAAATGTACTCCTCTTCCTACAAGTGAATTATGGTGATCACGTGCACCACTAGCCGGTGCTTCTAGTGTGGCGGAACTGAAAAAATGATCCCATTCATTGGCATACCCCGTATGCACTTGTCTGTTGCGTGCATCTGATGGAATTTGTAGATGCCCAGATCAGTCTGTCCTGTAGATCTGTCTGATACTTGTAAATATTTACAAGAGGGCATTAGCAGATTGAACTGAACAAGGCATAGTTAATTTATAATGCTATTGCAAAATGGGAAGCCTAAAGGAAGATGATGGATTAAAGGTTAAGTAATTGGGGTCTCAACCTGATTCTGTATTAATCTAGTTGCATTGATATAGTTGTATTTACAGAATTTAGAGAAAGTCCTTGAAGTTCCCTGATGAGTGATACCTCTTCCCTTATTTTAACTCCTCTATTGCGTCCTTTCCCTTACACAAAATAAAATCACAATTAAAACCATAAGAAACTAATCCCAGACACTTGAATCGCTAAGCTTTTTACCATGGCTAATCTTGTTTTGCCAATGCCTTTCAAGTGGTTTGACTCCCCTCGCCCAACAGTAGATGTTAGTGATTAATGTTAATGGACTATTTCTTTCAGGGGATTGTAATTAGGGAGAGGCTGTCAGTTGTCATAATACTGGCATGTCAATCTTTGTGTAAGTGCAAAACAGATCTTTCTCATCTTGTGCAAGTTACCAGCAATTCTCAGTGTGGGCAAGCAGCAACAAATTTTTAGACGTGACCATACTCGATTCCTTTTTTAATTTTGGTGGTATAAGCCTCTTTAAAATGAGTGCAGCTCTTAAAGAATTAATGTCATATTAGAAGATACTCCTTTTTGTCATTTTACCCTGGTAAACATCTATCTTGGAAGTTGAGCTGTAGATGCCAATAAAGAAGACACATTGCTTAAAATACCAGGCCTGAAGAGAACGCAGTGTGTATATGTTGTATTGCATATGGTACCCGAGGTATCTTGGCTGTTTAGGCAGAAATTTAGTTATTTCTGTGTGCGCTGTCTTGTGTCCCAGGCAGGTGTCAGCAGTGTTTATGGCTAAGTGACAGTTTCCCCTTAGGCTGTAATTAAAGTTCTGCCATTTTAACCATAAACTGCTCTTGCCTTTTCAAATTTATAACCATGGTATCTGTAATAAGACTAAATAGAGTTAAGAACCTACATATAGCAGCCTTCTATTCAAGTAAATCTCATAAGTTAATTAAAATCACACTATTCTCCTTGTATAAAACATACATGTATTTGTCTTGGAGTTTGGTGTTATTGCAGAAATTCTTTGTTTATCTTATGAAGCTGATTATTGTACAGATTACCAAGTGCTGATGCACAGCAGGGCCAGAATGATGCAAATGAAGGAGCGAATCCTGGGCTTGCAACCCCCTAACGCTGCTTCTCGAAAGGTGCTACTGCTCACCCCGGAGGGTCCTGGTCAATACCTGAAATTAACAGCCATCATCGAAAAATTTTGGTATGGATCAAATCACCTAACTCTTCCAAATTCCACACTTGCATATTAATGCTCTCACCTCTGAAATCGGCTCTGATTTATCACTTATTTTGTAGTCAGATGCTGGGTTTGAAAGCATAAAATTAAATATATGAAAAAAAAATTTTTTTCTTTTTCTGATTGGATGATCTGCCAAGTGAAGAAGGGGGGCGAAACAGCCTGCAATCACTCTTACAAGTCCTGTTGATTTTTGGGTTGACCATCACAGTTATACAAAGCAAAATTAAACTATGGAAAACTTAGAGAAGTAATTCTCTGGCATTGCATGTATTTTTCTAGTAAATAGTATTAAATGAAATTCCTCTTTGTCTCGTCACAAATTCTGCAATTTGTATTGTTTAAGTTGTTCAGCAATGCATGCTGCATCCCAATATGTTTAGTTACTGTAGTAAGAGTACTTATGAGAGAGCATAGTCAGTGTGCTAAGTTGTGGTGCAGATTTGTGCTCAAAACAGTACTTAAAATGAAAAAAAATCCTTTCCTGGGATAAAGGATACAGCAGCTGAGTTACTTCTATGGCATTTTTGTAGTTTCTTTCTTTGCTTGTTGGAGGAAATGCAAGCATAGCTGGAATTCTTTCATTATTAGCACATCCTCTTATGTCCATATCCCATGTTAGTATCCTTGTTATGAAAACTATGATTTGTTTTGTGGATGTCTTGTTTATCATATCACTCTTGTGAAGCCGTCCACTGCAGGGAAGAAAGCAATCAATAGCAAATATATAGTGCAGGAACTAAATGCAATCATACTGAAATATTATGTGGTATTATATATTACATGAAACCTTGCTCTACATATTGACATGACAGTAAGGAATTATTCCACTTTATAACCACTGTGTTTGTTGTCAAAATTGTAAATAAAATACATGCATGCAATATAAAAATACTGAAGAATTTTTGAATCGTAGTTAATTTACCAGTGAACATCTTTCAATCGATAACATACATGATATTTAATATTCTGAGACTAAGTTTACTAGTGCATTAAATAGGTCGCAACTTTAATCATAAGTCATAGCAAAATACACATTTGTTACTTTAAAGTAGTTCAGTGGAATTAGTGAAAGCAGCCTAGATCCCCTCATAAGCTATCTGAAGCTAAGCCAAAAATAGTGGATGTTAATTCCATTTCTATCCTAATCCTTTCTCTGCTTGTCTAACAATTTTCTATATATTCATAGCAGAGTATCTGCCTCAAAGTTCATGCTTTCTTGTTTGTGTATTCAGGTGCAAATTTCCTTTGAATTTCCAAATGAAAATCTCTCAGATCAACTCAGAATCTACAATAGGTATTTTTGAATAAAACAAACTTTCCTATAAATTATGTATTTACTTTTTAGAAAGCAAAGTTAAGCAAAGTAGTCTCCACCTCCCAACATGCGCAGAAAAGTTGTTTCAGGTCCCTAAGTACCCAGCAAGTCAGCTGTGTTTATATCCATGTTTCATGTCGGTAATCCATTCCTGATGAGCTGATTCACAAAATACAATGGCATTTGCACGACTGAAATCATCATTGAGAGGATCCATGTTTTGGTTGGTTTTGGGCTTGGTTTTTTTTGTTGTGGGTTTTGGGTTTTTTTGTTTTGTTTTTTAAAAAAAGTTTGTCACCCCATCCTGGTATAAGTGTTGGTGTAACCACCCAGATGCGTCGTCTTCCTGCCCCTTCTCAGAAGTCATCAGCTGGGCGCAGTCTGCATGAGCTTCCCTGGGAAATACAGCGCCTCTGGTGTGTGTCTCTTCTGGAGGGATGTATACCTACACGTAAGATGTTTTGTGTATCCTGGGGAATCAGTGCTGGCGTTGCACGTGTGAAATGTAGAGTTTGGGAAGGTGGGTATGGGATTACATGCTATTTCCAAAGCCTTAGGAAGAAGGGCACCGCATGTGCAGGTTTGCTCTGGGTTTATGCCACTAGTAAGTTTGTGTTTCTGCAGAGGGGAGTGGTCTTCTGTTTCCTCCCTGTGCTGGTGTTAGTGATCAGTGTGACTGGATTGATGATCAGTTTAAAAAAAAAAAAAGAAAAATTAGGATCATCAGGAAGCTGATGTGGTTTGTGGCACACCTGCAGGCTCACTTATGCTACTGTGAAATGGTGTGACATTTGGCTGCAGCAGTGGTGAGGAAAGGCCAGGTCTACCAGACATTGATTTGTTCTGCAGCCATCACCCTCCATGCGGAGCTTCACGTGCACAAGTCTGGCTCAGGGCCCTCCCTCTGCCAGGTGGGCAAAATGTGCTCGTTGTGTAAGGGCTCATAGGTCTTTCCAGATCAGGGAAAGGAGCACGGAATGGAGGGAGAAAGCAATAGGAGGCATATAAATGGGGAGGCGTTCAGGCTGTCTGAGAAAACATACCTTTGGATTTCAACATGATGGGAAAGTGCATTATTCTGAGGGAAGTTGATCTTTTTGTTTGAATGGAGCTTTGTTTTCTTTTTTACTGTTGTGGTTTGTTTGGGTTTTTTTTCCATCCCCTCTCCTAAAGTATCAGGTGACATGCTCTTTTACTTAACTGGTAATTGTTCCCATTGTTTGTAAGGGCCAAAAGTCATAGGATAATTGATACAGTTGTGCTAGCATGGATGTTCAAATGCTGTTGATAGTTGCTGGTTATAACGTTATGTATTTATTTGTACATGTGTAATGTATGTAGCATTGACCTGTGTTTGGTCTCGATTTCAGCTGCAGTTGGCATCTATGGGGGTGCGGCAAAAAATAAATCTCTTCAGGGTTCGCTTTGTAGGTTTCATTGCAAACATCACCCTGGATGTTGTTTTCAGTGATGTCAATATATTTGGACTGTTTCGTTCATCTGAACGTGTTCCTTCACATTCAGGTGATGAATCAATCTCAAATTGCATCACTTCTTCCAGTTACAGAGGTTTCTGCAGCAATGCTACATAAAGACAGCAAACAGAGGTCTTGGTATCTGTGTATATATACATATTTGAACTTTGTAAACTTTGTGAGAGAGCTCTTCAAAGTTTGCACAGCCTTATATCATCTGTAACAGGATATGTTTGAAGCTTCCTTTCACCCAAGACTCAATATTTGTGACTGAGGATTTCCATTAGTAAATGTTGTTTCATCCCAGTGTGTGAGAGCGCCTTGGCAGGTGTTAATCTTTTAAAGAGATTAAATGTAAGGTCTTCACCTTGCAGACAGCTATGCTCTGGTGTTTAATCCTATTGACTCCTTTGAACTCTATGTGGCAGACTATACCCATATGTGTAAGTGGCTGCAGGATAGATAACACGCTGGAGGAGATGAGTGAAGTGTTTTAAAACTGTCACTTTCCCAGTTCCTGCTCTAAGTGTTGAGTGAGATTTTGTGAGAGCATTTGAAAAACACGCAGAAATACATTGATGGCCAGCCTGGCAAGAAGCGGTTGCTTTCGAGTGCAGCTGCACTCAGCAGTGCCTCTAAACCAGGAATCAGAAATTCCATTCCTGGAAGAAAAGATGCTTTTGTGTTGTCCTTAGATGCCACCAGCCTGTGGAGTCCCACAGGCCAGAGAGGCTGCATGACACAAAGAGCAGGCTTGGTGCGGGTGGAGTCTGCAAGGAGTTTAACTTTCAACTGAACAAGTAGGTATGAAGGAGGGGAAAACTGCCTTTTCTCTGCATACAGTCCAAATTTGCGTGAACTGTAATGCTAGAGGATATTGCTGCCAATCACAAGTCCCTACTACGCAGCCCACAATGAGAAGCTTCTCAAAGAAGTGACTGCAAATACTGTTATTTTTTAATGTCGTCTTGCTCAAATTAATTTCGTTATGGAAAATAGACAACGCAAGTGAATTTCAGGTGATGGGAAAATTGCAACCTGAACTATCGGCTTGCCAAATTTAACAATGAAAATGGAATTACAAGCGTAAGCACTGATAGCTGTCTGGATCAACAGTAGAGCTCTTGGTTTGGGAATGGGGCAAAAGGTGTGCCCTTTATCAATTATGTTGGCAGATGACTCTGAGCCTGTAAATATCATATCAAAAAGATCACATATTAAAAGCCTCTCACTGAGAGGTTTGAATGTGAGCCCTTGCGGCCACCTCTTGGTGTTTTGAGTGAACTTTCCCGATACATTTACAGAGTGCTTTTGTCCACCATGTGTACATACCTTTCTTGTTCCACACATTCGTTTTTATTTTGGTGATACAGTTCCAAGAAATTGTGAAGGTTTCTTTAGGAGTCCTGCCAGTGAGGCAGAGTGTACAGAGTGCAGCTGCAGTAAAGTTCTCTAAAATGAGAACTTGTAGCTTCCACTAGCCTTCTGCACAACAAATGACCCTGTAAGTACATGACCTGGAAGCAATGAATAAATGCTCTACATTTGTCTCTTCAACAGAATGGTTTATTTTAGGAAAGAGATATATTTATATGTATGTTTGTAGATAGATACAGATATATGAGCATATTAAAATAACTTAGTTATACAAATGTTGCAAGACCTCTGTGACACCAAGGGAATATGCATAGTCAATCAGTGGAAGATCTGATTCAATCAGCAAAAATGGATCACTAAATCGCGTTAGATTGAAAATCTTCAATTACAACTTCTCTTAGATATGGAAGTGCTAACATAAATGCTATCAACGTATAAGATACTATACCAACCAGTAGAAACAAGTGTTTTCTAACAATAAGGGGTAACTGAGTGCACTGGAAAAAGGACAGAGGAACCACAAAACTTTGGTTAAAGAGTTTCTTGTTTTATTTTTACCCTGCTTCTGGTGCAGTGAGTATGTACCTTCCACAGCCAGTGTGAACTTCTGGATTTCCAAAGGTGACTGGCACAAGAAGCCCAAACTGTGCACTGAAGCATGTTCTCTTAACAGACCCTGTGCTGACATGCAGACTTTCCATCCAGCTCAGTGGTTCCTAGGGGAGTTTCACCTCCAGCCTTTCACTGGATCCCTCTTTGCTGCCACCTCCTATCATGCCAGTGGTAAGCACAAGCTAGAAAGCCCACTGACCCTGTCGTGGGCCAGCTGGGTATCTTTGCCCCATGCTGCCCAGCATTACTTGTTCTGGGAACACTGGCACTGACTCCACACAGGCCTGGCAGAGCTCGTTTCCGTGGGTTTCATGCCCTGTCTCCTCTGCTACAGGTGGTCACAGCAGTTTTGTCCACATCTACTGTACACTTGTGTGGACTCTGGAGAAACAGTTGACTAAAACAGTGATCTTCTTGTGAAATGAAATCCAAAGAAGCTTGTTAGGAAGGGTAGGGGGAAAAGGGAGAACTTGATCAGTTTTTGAGGCTTTGTTAATGTTTGAAAGCTCCAGCAGTGATTGGATAACTTCTGAAATTACAATGCCAGAAGACTAAAAACTGAACAGTTTTTTGTTTTGCCAATAGAGTTAATATCATTGGCTTAATGAACACTGGGGGAAAAAGCTATCTTGTTTGAAAAATACTTCTGTCTTAAGTTACATGACATCTCTGGATGTCCTACAAATGCCTCCAGTAAATTCAGGGGAGATGACACTTGGCAATGTTGAGATTGTTATTGTTAAAAGGTAGAAACCAGGAAGAATTTTCTTCCCTTTGTGTTTTATGAAATGGAAAAAAACCCGAGAATTTCAATAAATTCTGAACCTAATTCAGGGAAAATCCCATTGTGGAAACTGAAAATGGAAACTGGCCAGTCTGAGTACACAGAGACTACAGCATAGTGCTTTTTTAAAAAAGTATCTGTGGACTGTGAAAAGCAAGAAGCTTAGGCAGAAGCTCAATAGAGATTATAGTTTCCGGTGCATATATTTCCTTCTTAAATTGCTTCTTTTTCTTCTTCACCGTTTCTTGCAGATATCTCTTCTTTGCCATGTCAGCTGACAGCCACCAGCTCCACACTCATTCCTACCAGGATGCACTAAGTTCTACTTGTCACGGTCTCTTGAATGTCAACAGCCACCCCCTGTCAAAGAGCTCCTCGAGTCTGGCCTGTACTGGACAATCAACTTCAGAGGAAAGGCAAAGCAACAAACAGGATCTGAAGAAAAGCCACAGTAGCACCATCTGCCATACCCTGGGAAATGAGAGTGGTGCCAGGAGTATGCCAAGTCCTGGATGGTCCTCGCAGTCTGGGATGATGGGACTTGGATCAGTGGTGCAAACCATAAGCAATCAGTCAGCTGATGACAATTCACAGAGCAGAACCAAGACTACAAACAATTTTCTTATTGCTGAACAGTCCCCAGCCTCCTGGGAAGTGGGGGACGCTAAGATGTGCGTAAAGAGCAGCACTGTTGAGAATGTTTCTTCAGCCTGCATTGTACACCAGCAAAACATGCATGAAATGGAAGAACCAGGAGCTGCCCTTCAGAGAAGCCACTCAGACCTAAATTGCAGTTGCAGACAGCAGACTTATGTCACTCACATAGAAACCAGTGCTACTCACTCCAGCCTAAGCTCTTCTAGCTGCAGGCATGGTCCACCAGTGGCTAGGATGTCTTTCCAAACACAGAGATATGGATCAGAAACAAATGAAAATACATCTCACTATCAAAACCTTGTGACTCATCTTCCAGTTCTACCTAGAGACCAAAAAGTACCCACAAATAGCTTTGACAGCGGTGGTATTCCACACAACACTACTGTTTACACAGATCCTGGAACATTTCATGCTGCTGTTCTAGGACCCCACATACCTGGAAATGGTTTCTCAAACAGGACAATGTTCAGTCAAGCCACAGGGATTATTCATGGTGGTCTGACTTACGGCAATATTCCAAACACTGCATACTCACCCATGGTGATGACAGTTCATAACAATTCTGCAGGGCCCTGTAATATAAGGCAGGAGCCTTGTATGAAAGTAGATGCCACCATCCCTGCCTATTGCCATGCTTTGCCCATACCATCTATACAACTTGTTCCACGGTTGGTATGCTCAGTTGGCGAGACGGGAAAAGAGCAGGCAGCACCTGGCTATTTTCATTCCTTTTCTACTTCAGACATTCTGACATACCCTAAGCTGGTGTCTTCAGTAAGTGAAACAGGCCTGGATGCCAAGAGAGTCCTGAAGTGCTGCAGCATTCCTGGAGAACAACTGCAACATGCTCAACACTGTGCTCAGCAGCAGAGAGCTCCTCCAGAAACAAAGGCTGCCTGTGTTGCCTTTAGTAGCCAGCAAGGTGCAGACACGGTAATGACAACTAAGGATATGTGGACTATGACCTCTATGAATGATTTAACCAAAGGACTGAAACCAGCTCTTGAGCGTAGAGATGCCGAGGTACAAACTCTTCCAATCGTGGAATACAAATCTGTGGCAACAAGCCCAGCAGCTGCAGCAGAAGGCCACTCGCATGTGTTCCCAGAGGTGAACCTGGAGCAAGACTTGGAGGCCCCTAAATCTCCGGTACGTGAAGTGAGATGGGATGACGAAGGAATGACGTGGGAAGTGTATGGGGCATCTGTGGATCCGGAAGTCCTTGGGTTAGCCATTCAAAAACATCTTGAGATTCAAATAGAACAATCCCAGACAGAGCCTGCTGAGCTGGCTGGGAAAAGCAGTGAGGAGCCATCTTCTGATAAAATGGGGAAAAAAAGGCCCTTCAGAACAATGATGCATTCCCTGAGATATCCGAGCTGTTGTGCTCGTTCCAGTACTGCAGTGGAGTGAGCACAGCTGTCGGACAGCTGTGCTGCTTTTAAAGTGTAAATAAACACCAGCCGTTACGTGTTAACACAGTACATGTGGACAATACACTTCAGGATAAGTGGGAAAAGTTCAGTGACCATCAAATACACATCAACGCAAGGAAAAACCCGTGGTTGGGCCAAATAACAGAGGACATAAGGTTGTACCTACATCATGCCATCTGCATGCTCTTGACTGTATTTAATGTAGCACTGTTTTATTCCTCTGTGTTAGTTTTAAATCGTATTGTAAGGAATGAGACTTCTTTTCTAAATGATGCATCTTTTTAAAAGAATGATTTTTTTTTTCTGTATTTTAATAATTTAGGGTTACAAAACCAAGTTAGAAAATTACGCTTTAATCAAAGTTCTTAGCTTTCAGTCCTACTCCCTTAAATTGTTTTGGGAGCTATTTTGCTGTTAATTTATAATAATGCTGACTATAAACCCACCTTAACAGTAGACACAACGACAAACTAGTGTAATGCTATCTGACAAAGAATTGTAACTTTTGCCACATAACTCTGTGAAGTAATTTCGATATTGCTAGTCTGAACTCTTCCCTTTGCAAGCTGATGTACGATTGGAGGATGCTCCTGCAACTTTCCAATTAGTTTGTAGTTACGATGAATTACACTCTAAATATCCAGAACTGATGTTTACCAAGTGATTGATACAAATGTACAGTATTACCAAAGATGACTCATGTAATGTGAATTACTTCTTGAATGCTTGTTTATTAGAGACATGAAACAAAAGCTGTTCAGACGAGTCTGTCACACTATCATACCCTACAAATCATGAGCAGTTTTGTTTTGCTTATATTAAAAGTCATTTCCAGTGAATTCTTTTGATGTGCATCTATCCTGAACAGTGGTTATTTTGTGGTTGCATAAACCAGAGGTGACAGTTCGCATGTAACCTTTGCTCCTCTTGTGTTCCCTGCCTGGTCTGACGTCAAGTGTCTGCTGGAAGTGAGACTTTGTGTCTTCACCAAAGTACAGCGCTGAGGCTATTTGTTCTGAGTGCCTTGGCCATATGGGCAGCTGAAAGATTTCTTTTCGCTCAAAAACAACTTGGCAAACAATTTCCCAGTGAGAAACCTTTTATGATACTGTAATGCAGCCGTAGTGCAGGGCCTGTTTGAAGTGAAAGGTTTGTCAAGGAAGCCGAGACTTATTTTTAGTGTCATATGTGGCCTTTGGTCAATGTCTACCATTCTTCAGGAAACTAGGAATATGCAATATTTTTTGATGAAGAGAGAGGAGGAACGTTCATTTCTGTCTCAAAAGGAAAGCTCGCAGCGTCAGAGAACTTACTGCTGTGGAATTATCTGTTCTTTAAATGTGTGTGGTTGCGCTTTTTTTGGTTTGTTTTTTGTCCCAGCTTCCTAAAACAATGTTAGCAGGCTGTCTACATAATGTTCACCTGACATGTATATGAAGAGGAGTCCCTGGTGCTTAGGACAGTTTTAAAATTTGGCTAGAAAATCCTTACGTATAGGACCTGCTAGATGGAATGTGCTGTGATGCATTAATTTAATAACATGGAGTAGTTCAAGATCAAATTTTCATCCCTGGACGAAGAGGAATTAAAGAGAGCTGGGTCCTGTGAAACTCACTTTGAGTTCAGGAGGCTTCATTCAGGCCCTGGGACTTTGGCCTCAATAAAGTCCGAACTCAAAATGACTTTGACGCAAAGCAAGTCTGAAATCACTGGAGTATGACGCCTTGCTCAGGATGCCTCCATAGCCGTGAGCATCCAAGTTGTGATAATGATCCTAGATGTTAAAAGTTCCTTTTATTAAAGCTTTACTAGAAGTAAAGAAGTAATGAGTAACTAAAAAAAGTCGCTTCCGCTGTTATTTAGCATTTAACTAGACAATTTCTATACAGGCTTATTTTATGGGCCAGCGTTTTATAAGCAGTACCAAACATTGATTCCTTCCTTTCTTCAAATATTACACTTGGAGAATTTTAAGCACTGTAATGGCCTAAAACTTTGTGTTGTCTGTTAGCTTGTCCTCAGGTGTGCAGGAGAATGAAAGATTTGAACAGTTAAACTAAAGCTTTAAAATAGCAACTGTACTTTGCTCCCGTGACTATCATAATCCATAATTTCAGGCTATTTGACATCTGGAATAATCTTGATTCTCCTTCCCATCCCAAGCACTCCTCCAAAATGAACACTAGACATTAAAATAAACTCCCCCAACTCTTGGAAGACGATAAAATAGGACCAATATCAAACTGGTCAGCAAGTGGTAGTTTGCAGAAGGGACTGGAACAATATGGCAAAGTCCCTCTAGTGCTTTGGCTGTTATACACTATAAACGCCGGAAAAACTCTTAGATTTTGTACAGCTCTAGTGTGAATTACCTATGGTTTATGCATTGGTCTGGATTTGCTATTACAGTGATAAACCCTGATTATCATTCCTGGGTAAGAATAATGAATTACAAACAAGGGGAAAGGACACCAATGCTTTGCTAATCAAGAAAAACAGATGCTCACTTATTACAGGCATTGTGAGTCTTTAGGATACTAATTGGAGTTGCTGTTGGTAACAAAAATAGTGTTTGTGTTTGAGGATTTCCTGTGCTTTTGGAAAGGATTAAAGTACAAGGCATATTAATAGAGATTTGGGGGGAGGGGGAAAACCCCAAACAAAATACTCATCTGAATGTTAACTACAGGAATAATATAAGTTGTTTCGTTTTATGATGGATACCTCTTAAAAAAGGGAGCTTGGATTCACTTTGCATTTGGCTTCTTTTTTTCTTTTTTTTTTTGGTTAAAATACAGTCAGGTTGTATATTGAGTATTCATATTAGAGCTCTGTTCAACTGTTATTCTTGCAAATGTGAGAACTCTATCTCCATTTTTTAATGTTTTCTAACTTAGGAAAATGCAAATCCATTACATCCTACTCTTAAATATAAATAAAGTAGAAGCAGAACGTACATCAGATTTATAATGAATGGTTCAATGCTGAACAGAGATGCTTGTCAAGCTAGGGTGAAATCAGGGTGTATTATTTTCTTGAGCCTATTTGAAAACCAGCTTGCATCGCATCACGCTGCCTCTGCTCCCCAGCCTGAATGCTCAGGTACCGCTTACAGCTCATCAAGTCGGGGTTGCCTCTCGCACGAATCCTCCTTGGTGAGGGCACACTGGGAGCTTAACACGTTTGCCTCAGTGCTCCTTCTTTCCCTTGAAATATGGGAACAGCCACCTGGTCATGCAGTATTTTGGATATGTTATGTCATCCCTAGATCCTAACTCGTGTCTCTAGAATGACTGAGGTGTTTATGCTACTTGATGGCTACGGGATTGATAATGGGCTGAGGTGCTTAGGTCAGTGGTTCAGCACAGATCGAAGGGAATTGATACTGATATCAGCATGCTGATGAAATAGCTCTGCAAGAGAGTTACAGTAATTCATTTCAATCTGAATTATTATCTTGCTCTAGCAACAAAGGAGATGTTTCACCATATTGACTGTTACCGTTCCTGGGGGAGAGGCCAAAACCTGTCAGGAATTTGACACTGACTGACTTTATTGCAGAGTTGTAATTTGAGATAATCTTTGACTGTGGGATTGAATACTGGAATAGAGGATATTCTCTCAGTGTTTTAAATAAAACCTTCCATAGTTAAGTAAATTCTTTAAAAAAAGAAAACAAACAAAAAAAACACCAACAAACTAAGAAGTTGCTTATTCAATGTCATATCAGTTTTAAAATCATTGTATTTATTTGTTAGGTCTTCTCCTGAAAATGTCAATTTGTATTTCTTCTTGGTCACTTCTCTGCTTATAGCAAGTAAGAAATAATGGCAAGCTGGACTAATTGCATTATTGGATAGACATTTAGTCTTTTAAATCCAAAGCAGTAATGACCTATCTGAAGACGTGCTGAGGTAAGAGAGGC
Source organism: Larus michahellis (assembly GCF_964199755.1). Taxonomy (NCBI): domain Eukaryota; kingdom Metazoa; phylum Chordata; class Aves; order Charadriiformes; family Laridae; genus Larus; species Larus michahellis. The sequence continues at coordinate 43,207,941 of NC_133901.1, forward strand.
CTCCTGGACGTTACTCCCTGTTAAAGATGGAATAAGAAAACCAGTATAGTTTTGCTTAGGAAAAGCAATGTGCGGGGAGGTTGGGATAAAGCAGAATCTTGGAGCGGAGGTGAGACCCAGCAACCCTGGCTCCACACAGGGAGCGGGGCCAGGTGCCCTCCAGACACTGCTAGCCCCCTCTCTCAGGAGCTTTTCCAATTGTGAAGTTGCAACGCTAATACTTCATTACCATCTGTTCCTTTCAGACATGTTGAGGTGATTAATTTGTCTTCTTAAGCCCCTTGAAAATGAAAGCAGTCTATTAGTGCTAAGTAATACTGTTAATTGGCAAGAGAGATGAAGGCAGCATGTGGGTTTACGAGCTGGAAATAAATAATTCTAATCAACTCCTGCGGCACCAGTCAAATAACTTGGTGGGACTGGCTGCGTCAGTCACTTGTGTGGCTGTCGCCTTTCAGGGGACTTCAGGACTTCAAGAGTGAAGTGAGTTTTGGTTTCTGTTTTCTTTCTTTTCCCTCTGCTCAGAACTATGGATCTGGAATTAAAAACACAACGTGCCTATTATGCTTCTTTCCAAAGCCTTGCTATTTACACAGGTCACAAGATCCAGCTGACCCTCCACAAATCAGGAGAACCTAATGCCGGTGAGCCAGTGCGTGGAGCCCTGGGACGTGTGCATCTGCGAGTACAGCGTGTCTGCTGCCTTCTCCTCAGCACCCCACTGCCCTGCCCCACGTGCTTTGTAAAGGGGAAGAGACGGGTAAGCTGTGTGGGTTAGTGAGAATTCTGTTCCTTTTCTCGCTCAAAAAGAAACTTGCAGACAGAAAATCTGCCCAATACAAAAATGAGCGTGCCCCTTTTTCACCTCTGCATTCTGGAACAAGTGTATCCCTTTTCCATGGGGCAGCACCCCTGCCCTGGGCTTAAACCAGTGCTGTGGAGTCATTTCTCCTTCCCAGATCTCCTTCATGAGACAAAGTATGGTCACTTGTGGCTTTTACTGCCAGTCTGTGACAGTGAAGGCAATGGTGCATGTCCTTTGCCATGGTCACTTGGATGTCCAGCTTCCATCTTTCTCAAGCTGTAGAGTGCTGGATCTTGAGCTGACAGCCATCACATGTACCAGGGCCAATGTTTTCAGATAGCAGAGTACTAAGCTGTAGCTTGTAAGTCTTTAAAAGCATTAATCCTATCTAATATGTGACCTAAACAGATGTCATCTACCTTATTATCAGCCTTTCCGTATACTACGGGCTACGCCACTCAGACGACATGTGAAGGAAGCTTAGAAAACAAAGGGGGGAAACGCAAAGGAGGAAACAACACTGCCGACCTCCAGCCCCTTCCAGCCACCTCCTGCTTGCTTACGGGTGGAAAAGACGATTCCAGCATCCCCGGTGTGGCGGGCGGCTCAGCGGTGTAACGAAGGAGAGGTTTTGTCCCCCCATGGTGTTAAAGGTAGTGTAACATAACGAATCTGGGTCAAGTGCTTCCGTGAACTCCTGTGGGCCAGGATTACGTCTCCGAGCTCCACCTGGCGCTCAGCAGCTGTGCTCACCCTGGCAGTATGGAACCGCTCTTGCTTCCCTGCCTTTTCTGGTCCCTGCTCACCTCCTACAGTTTTGACTGTAAAGCAGAGACGGGGTCACAGCTCCCTGCACAGTGACCCTTGTGGAACACCCTTTTGTTGGTGCTTTCCAGCACACAACTGCTGAGGAGCAGCTCTTCGCAGTGCAGGAATCACACAGAGCCATCCAGGCTTGGGTGCCACGGTCTGACCTGCACTGTACCGCCCTGACAGCGACGGCAGGAGCTGGCGTTTCTCCCCCTTCCCCTGCCACAGACACAACACCCTCGGTAATGACACATGTATAAAAAGTCAATCCTTTCATCTCCTCTGATTGCTTTTTGCAATGGCCGTAGGTAATTTTCTTACCCTGGCACTGGCTGTAGTGCAAACTGATTCACCCCAGACTGGGGCTGAGCAGAAGTTCCTGCATGAAGGTAAATTAAATGCTGTCTTGTGTTCACATTGTCTGAAAAACCCTACAAATGCCATTGCCTCAGATAATCCAATTTTAGGAACGCCTGTATTAATTTGAATTCGTGGCGTGATGGGTTATGCTGTAATTTTTTCCTTGTTTTCATAAATTTTATGCTTTTTTCAGCATCAACCTCAGTCTAACAGTAGAATTAGGGGTTAAGTTAGTGCCACGCTGCAGTAGCTGCTTTCTTGAATAGGATCTTGGAAAAAGATGACAAGTGTTTCTGAGAAAGCAGAAAGAGACCTGTTCTGATTGTGTGTTCATCAACCCACTTCTCCACTTAAATAAGAGCAATCCGTAGAGCCATAACACAGCATAGTTGTCAAGTAAAGCAGCCCTTGTGCTTTAAGCCCGCACTGAGAGTCCTTTCTTGCTCCAATTTTGACTGGAATGTGTGTGTGTGTGTCTGTGTGTCTGTGTATGTATATGGGGGGAGGAAAGTTCACAATATTTAGTGACCAAAATCACACAGCTCTTTCACTACAGGCTGAATCTATGTTTGTGACAGAACAAGTTTTCTGAAGTAGGTTGAAGCTTTCTAAAACCAGTTTTAGGTCAGTTAAAATTGTTTGAAATCCCACGCCTGCCTCCCTCCCAGCGCGAGCCCTTCGGTGCTGTGCTGGAGCACTGACACCAGGCCGTGCCCGGGGACGCGGAAAGCAGGGATGCGTATCTCCTCTGCTTTCGCTTCCTTGCAGGCCCTTCCCTCGTGTGTGAATACGGGTGTTTGTGGTGGGGCCAGGGCCCCACTTGGGTCACCAGGTCTGCTGCCTCCCTGCGCCCTTTCTCCTCATTAGGTTCTTATTTAAGTTTTTTGCTATTTCTCTCATAGAAAAATGGGATATCTGGGTGTTATATGCCTTTAGAGAAAATAAAGTACTTCTCTCTATTGGGGATATTAAATTTGGAGGCTCCTACCCTGTGCCAGACACCAACTTTTTCCTGTATCACTTTCCCACCTTCCTGGCATCGCAGAAGCCAACCGTCTTTTGCCAAAAATGATTAATAATAACCTTGCCTAGTTTAAGCTCATCTCAACCCTGCCGTAACAAGCAGGAGGTAATGAATGATCTGGAGAAATACGTTGTGCAGGACCAAGTGCTTTTTGTGTATTGGTTTGTTTTCTAACTAAAATGCAGAGTGAGTCCCTAGGAATAAATAGTTTTTCAGAGATAATGTTTTGACACTAAATCAAATTCATTCATGCCCAGTTATTGCACATTAACAGCTCTCCATTAGCCTGCACCTGAGCTGTTCTCCAAGCAGCCAAACGCAAAGCAGCTGCCCCATCCTGAAAGCCAGTCACTTGCAGGCTCAGAGGCACAGGGGGGTTTAACCCCAAAACCCAGCTCTTCAGGAAACCATAGGTGTCTGAAATTTTAGTATTGAGCCCTACACTTGCATGGGAAACCTTTCCATTACATTCTGATTTCTTAAACTTACAGCATTTTTAACATCCCAGTTGTGCCAGGCAGTTAGTTAGTCAAAAGATGACTGTGTGGTGTGTGCGGAACATGACTAAGGTTTATGTTTAATATTTATCTCCTTTCTCAATATTTCAAGTTGTAGGAGCCACCAAGTCTAGGATCAACGAACCACTGTTGGGATGTGACTTTGCTTATGGAATGTATTTCTCTGTGTATTGTGGACTGTGGCAGAGGGTATTTTCAGCCAAACACCGCAAGGAGAATTATATCAGGCACGGAAGCAAAGCCGCACTCCTGGCCTTGGCAAGTCCTATTACAGGGATGCACAGCCCTTACGACAATTTTTTGGTTGATGTCTTGGAAGAGGTTGCTGATGAAGTCAGTAACACGCTTACTGACAAATAATACTTTGCGTTGGCACGTTTTTGTGTAGCTATTGGGCCATTCCTGCTGTCCTGCTGTGGTCAAGGCTATTGTAACCCACAAAACATACACGGGCATTCCTCTCGTTTGCAAAGCACCTGTGAGTTGCGGTACCTGCCCACCATACCTCAACAGAGCGTGCTTTCCACTTGATAGGTGGGAAGACATTTAATTTCTGGACATCAAAGAATCTCCTGTTTCTGCAAAAGGATACGTGTATATGAAGTGGTTGCTGTTTGAGATGCATCTACCGGCTGAAGTTTTGGAGGGTTTCAGAAGGGAAACATGAATAGCAAAAAAAAGGCAGAATAAACTGGGTGAGGATTAAAATGGCCATACCCATGGTTTTGTTTTAGAGAATACGTTGGGACCCTTAGGAAAACCTACTTGCCCAGGCATCTGTCACACCAAGATGCTGTGTTGACAAACACCTGGATGTGTGGGTATGTGCTGGCCAACGTGTCTGTGCATAGGGTATGGGGGCCTAATACCTTCATTGCATACATGATTAAGTAGTATGCAAATAAAGGTATTTCCCTCTACAATCGCTAGTAACCCCTATTGCAGAAGAGAGAGCATTTCTGTTATCATGTGTTAAACCTGTTCCTTTTTTCTGTCCCTCTACTCAGGGACGACACTCCTTTGGCTATAACATCTGTTGTTATTTTTTGCGTTGATAGGTTTGGACCACAACAAGTAAGAGATTTGTTCACGCCTGTGGCAGGACCCTTATTCTCAAACACTGGGTCCTCACTGCAGTCCTTTGCTTCCAGAAGTAAGTTCTGCCTTTGTGTTTGACTTTCTGGAGAAGCTACAGAAAACCTTTCTGGGAACCTCTATAAATGAAAGATGTGTGTGGAGTTAGGTGTATTCTGTGCTTCTGTTTCATGGGAAGTGGGACAGACTACATGCGGGGTAGACAACTAGCAATTTTAAAAAGTCTGCAGAAATGAGAAATTAACTAGAGGAAGGAAAAAGGCTGAGTGTGGGGTGCAGGAAAAGGTTATTAAAACGTCTCCGTAGAGTCTATATATGAAATCATTTGTTTGGGAGTTCAAAAATATTTAGTTTATCTCTGGCATTGAGGTAGCTTGACAAATTAAGCAAAGATCTGAGGCAAGTAAATACAGCGCAGAGAGCTTTGAAGATCCCCTGCAGGGAAGCAGAGCCTTGGACTTAAGCACAGCCGACTGCCGCCCCGCTGGGCTCCTTGGGCGGGTGGGTGGCTGCGAGGTCGGTCTGGGCCATGGGCAGGGCGAGTGCCGGGGGAAGGCTGGGGACAGATCTGGCGCGCAGCCGTGGGACTGAGTGCCAGGTCACGGCCTGCCTGGAAGGGGACCAAGGACAGACATCAGAGAGGACGTGAGGGAGGGAGGGCCGCACACCCGGGCTGGCAGGGACAATGAGAAAACTGCCTGCTTCCAGCAGCAGGGCTCGAAGCATCTGGCGATTCCCCCGGGAGCTGCACGAATTGCCCTGACACAGACAATGACGACTCTTCCGGAATTTCATACTCCACTTTGGGACCTTTGCTGTCTCTGAGAGGAGCTGCTGTCGGCTTGTTAGACTGCCTTGGTATCTGGCTTCACCTCCAGCTGTGCTGTGCGTGCTGTGCCGTGCCGCTGTCGGGGTGCTGCCCTTCTTCATTTCCCTTTTAAAAGGCAGTGATGTGCTCCTTCGCTGTGCGGTAGAGCTACAGAACAGGGAAATTACATTACAGGGTGTTAAACATAGAAGTTAATGCAACTGATTCTCTTCAACTAAAGGGGAACCAAAACCATTCTTTAAGAACATGTGAATAAACCCCATAAAATTCTCTATAAAATCATTGCAGCAGAGAATGTTCCTCAAGTTCTTTGTGTTTTGGGTGGCACAGAGTAGCACAGTTTGTCAGTACCTAAGAACTGCAGGAAAAGCTTTGGCTGCTCTATCAAGGCTCGTGTTTCAAGGGGGTGTGGAGGGATGGATCCCACCCTGCCCTTTATTTTCACACTGCAGCCGAGCAAGGAAGAAGTCTTGGAGTGTACAAAGGGGGTCATTAAGCACTTTTGCCGAATCAAGGCAAAGCCAAGTGGTGGTGGGGCTTTATGGTGCAGGACTACATGACTCTATGTGATTCTGTATATGAGTGATTCCCGTTTGGCAAGAAGTAGTACTGAATTTTGGGTACAGCAGCACATTATGTGATGTCATACACTTCCAGAGGGAAAAAGTTGCATGCGTTAACTCTCATTAACTATCTTTGATGTGTATGTAGCCCCCTTTTACACATCCGAAATGCTTCTCTACATACGTTGGGTGGGGGCTCACTGTCAATACTGATACGCATTTTTATCCAGCACTGAGGAACAACACAGCACATAAACCTTCATCTTTGCTACCATTTGAACATGGGGAGATCATCTTGTTTTTTTTTTCTATAAAATCACATCTCTACCCAACCTTTTGCCCCTGTTTTAGCAGACTACCACTTTGTTCTTTGCTCAGGCTAATCCCATTTTAAATTTCATTTTTTTTATCTGCTATGTAGGTTTGGGTAAAAAGGCACATCTGGTGCGGCTAAGGGTATGGCAGAGGGAGGAGAGGTGTGTGCTCCTAGTGGTGGGAGGAAAGAGCCCATTACAAATATGCATATGGTTCCTTACTCTCACATTCCTTTAGGGGTGAGATGGAAGATGTGTCCAACTGGCGAGTCCTCCTGGGAAAGCACAACCTTAGCCACAACGAATCCACACAGAGACTGTATTGCATGAAGCAAATCTACCAGCACGAGTGGCTCCATGAAAACCACACAAACCATGTGGATTATGTGACTGCCTTGGTCAAGCCTATGGAAGACCTGACAGCACCCCGCTTTGCCCGCTCTGCCTGCCTGCCCAGGAGGGGCTGCTCTCTTCACTCGGGACAGTCCTGCTGGGTCACTGGATGGGGAGACACAACAGGTATAGTGCACTGCTGGTTTTCAATGTCAGACAGGATCGGCACTATTTTCTCTTAAATCCAAATACACAGAGAAGGATTATATAGCACAGCCTGTGCCTCCTACGTGCGTAGATGAAGAAACCTGAAATGCAGGTTCCTAGGGTAACAGCACAGCTGGGATTAGGTGCCAGACTTCCACTTTCTCTTAGGTCAGCGTCGAATTATTTGTACTCTGGCTGCAGCTGTGAGCCCTACCCTCGAGTAAGATCCTGTTCAAAAGAATGGCTCCTTGGTCCATGCCCAGAGGAGCTCCAGCACATAGGACTTGGCTACCACATGTATGCAGAGCTGCACAGCTGCTTAGGGTTCCATTCGAAGCCCTTTCTCTGTTTTAAGTACTGTGCAAACACCTACTAAAGGCAGCGCTCCACAGCCAGGGGTTCTCAGGGCTGCTGGCTGGGTGGTCCTGGAAAGGTGGAGACCTCCTTGCCTTCAATCGCTAAAAGCGCAGGCAGCAGCATTTGTTTCCCAAACTTTCAGTAAGCGTGGTGCACAACAACTGCTGATTGTCCCTAACCCTTTGTTATTGCTTCCCCCTTTTGCTGCCCTCCAGGACAGTAACTGCATCCTTTTCCCCACTGAAAACTGCGATGGCAGGTATTAGAAGTGCTCTGCTGGGCTTCACGCTTGGGGAAAGACGAAACCAGAAAACAAAGTACTGTGTAAGGCCAGACCAAGCAGTGCACGCAGGGCATTTTCCAGTGGGCACGAAAACGACCAAACCCTGGTGGTTTGCCGCATCCCCTGACATCTCTGCTTCATCCTTCCCCTCCGCTTGGCTTTGCCGCAGGGGCGGACGGTGGCCCGCCGTGGTCCCAGCCTCTGAAGGGCCGCCAGGCTGCCACTGGTGGCCTCCAACGGCGCCCTGGGGCTGAGGCAGGCGGGCGGCCTTCCCGTCGCCACCGGGGAGAGGGGGGGACGCCAGAGGTCCAGGGCTGCTCCGGGGGGAGAGGCCCTGCCGGAGCAGGGTGCCTGGGGCGGGCGGCCGGGCCCCGCTCCCTCACAGCCCACACCGCGCCCGCCGCCGGGCCGCCAGGGGGCGCTGCGGGGCGGCGCGGGGCGGGGGCGTGCTCTCGCGAGAGCTGCCGTTCGGTGCCGGGTGGCTGCGGCGGCGCGCGGCTGAGGGGGCAGCGGCGTGGCGGAGGTCGGTGAGCTGAGGGGGAACGGCTCGCCTCGGGGGGGACGGGACGGGGAACGGCGACAGAGGCGAGGTCCCCCGCCGGGCGGGCGGTTGCGAGCAATACGTGTGTGGGACACAGGCGGACACGAGTTCCCCAGCCGCGGCCGGGCGGAGGCGGGGGGGTAGATGGCGGCGTCGTTAATTTCTGTGAGGGATTTCTGTCAGTTTCGCCGCCCGCTTCGGGCTGGTTTAAGAGAAATGCGCGTCCCCGTTCTCCGGGAGGTGGTGGCCGGGTGTCCCCGCGCCGGGGCGGGGAGCGCGGCCCGGGCAGGCCGGGCTCGGCGGGGCCCGGGAGGGAGGTGTCCGGCGGCCCGGCCTCCCGCTTCGGCTGCCGCCAGCAGTCGCCGGCTGGAGGTCGTGCAGGCGGCCCGGCCTCGGTCGCGCATGACCGGGCAGGAAACTCTCGTTCTGTGGTGGAGGCCTGACATTGATCCAACGCGAAGGGCGTGGGTTGATTTTTTTTTTTTTTTCCCTGATCTCGCCTTCTTTTTATGCCTGTGAGACGTTAAGCTGCTAGCACGCCTAAAGTCATCGCACTCCTCGATCGAATACTCGGTTTTCAAAGGTTGTGGAAGCAATAACAATCGGAGTTAGAAAGGATCAGGAGTTGTCGTGCACCGTGTGTATGGAAAGTGTGGAAAACGACTGCTGTTAGGTAGTGGGTAGGTGGTTTGAGCCTGAGCTTTCGGGGATTTTGTTAGTCATTCTTTCAGCTTTAAGCTCGGTTTTTGTGACTGGGATTAAAGGGAAAAGCTGACAGAGGAACAAGGTTGTCTTTCGCTGGGGTTTTCGGTAAATTATGCGGTCGCAGGAGGGGAAAAAAGCTGACATTTAAAAAATACTGTTCATAACTCTGCAAGTGCATAAGGTTGCATTGATGGATATACATAGAGCGTGGCAATGCCATCTTTGGGGCCATAGGCTTCAAGCAGAGCAAGGGATTTGCCAGTTGTTTCCCAAAGGGATTTAAATGCAAAAGTCTGAAAGATGGTCGTGTTGTAATGTAAAATCTGTGTTAAGATAACAGCGTGTCTTTGCTGTTCTGGGATGTCTGCTTTGGTATTGTAGGTAATTATGGCATGGTGATTTCAGGCCATCATATTTAGATATTTTGTGATTTTATTTGTGTGCCTGCTGTTCTATACTTAAAAAAGACATTTACGATCAATGAAATAAAATGCTGATGAGACTTATTGTCTCAACTGCACTGGTGACTTGCGACTCCTTGGAACCCGGCTCTTGTGAAGGCATCTCAGTACAAGTGCTTTGTGCACTTGGCCGGGCTCTTCCAGGGCTAAAAATAGGCTGAAAAGGCAGATCTGTGTGTTCAGGTTTGTGGCATATCCAGTCCGGTGCAGACAGGTAAAACCTACTTGAATTTTAGGAAACGTATCACCTGAAACTTTTTTTTAATTATTATTGTTCCGTAAGATGTTAATTTCACTTACTCAGAACTGTTAGCGGTACTTTTTTCTGCATGTGGCCTGTGACTTACGAAGTACGGTGGCACACAATTGTTTTGAACTAAAGTAATCTCCCCCCCAGCAGACGTTCTGCACAGATAGTGGGTCCTGGTGTTGGTGCTGTACTGTATAAAATGCTTGTTATGCTTGGATGTAAATGGAAATGTCTGAGATTCAGCTTGTGTACTTAGGGTACTTCACTCCCTGACCACAACTCCCACATACCTAATTTGGGATAGTTACTTAAGAGGAACTACTGTTTTTCTGGTGGGATAAAATGGAAATGAAGAGTGATTTCAGTTCAAACAAGCCAGCTGGTTTAAAACCACATGAAGTCAGGTCACAGAGACCTTTAGAACAGCCTTGTCCTGCCAACTGAAAGAAATCATTCCACATTTATAAGTAGAGCCTGTTTGGTTTTGTTCCGTTCAGAAGCTTTTCCCCAGCAGAGGCTTGGCACAGCCATCTTTTTGAGGTTATTCAACACCCATTTGAGGTGGAAAACAATGATCTTCCTGGGTGCAGCAGGCATGGTTGTGCTGAAAGTGAAAAGCTGGTAAAACCAGTTTTCTGCTAGCCTGTTAGCAGATTGCTGGGCAAGGAAGGGTTGTCGTCTCCTCCTCCTCCGCTCCCAGCCACTGATATTTAATTATAATCTAAATTTTAAAAAGGATTTTTTTTTGTCCAGCAGCTTCTGATAATAGAAGCAGGAGAAGGCTATGGGAAGTGGTACCGCAGGGGTGGCGGCAGGCAGACAGTTTGGAGGCTGGAGATGGTACAGAGCGCTGGGAGGAGTGATGCTGTGAGCACAAGTTTTAGCTGTGGGGTCTTTGCAGGGACAGCCCTCCAGCCAGCCTTTTGGGTGTCAACAGAAGCAGGCAAAAACCTCTCTGCAAGGACTGGTAGTTATTTTGCAACTGGGAGCAATAGTATTATCTTCCTGCCTCGTTTGGGCAGTTCTTTTGGTTTCATAGCTATACCTTTTTTGCGGATTACATGCAAGTGCCTACGCGTGCTTTCCCCTGCGTGTGAAATTGTGGAAGCAAGGGGAGACACGATAAGAATTGTGTGTGTAGGTGTCATCTCAGTCCCGCCAGGAGCAAACCGCGTCCGAGCGGTTTGTTATCAGGCGGATTTCTGGAACTTGCAGGTGCAGTGCTGGACCAGGGACCCTCTTGGTGCAGGGGGTCTGTGCGTGGCCGGGGACGGAAGGTTTGATTTGGCTGCTGTGTGTCCCTCGGTGCTGCCGCAGGAACGCGCGCCGGACGCCTTAGCGCTCGCCTGTGCTGTGTTGCATTTATTGCACGAAGAAGGCGCTTTGCCGGCCTTCCGAAGTTGCAAGAAACTGTGGTTTTGTTGCAAAATTCTCTGGTTTTGCGGTTTAAACTGCCGGCGAAGGCAGGAGGCGCTGGGTATTTTCGATAGGGGAGGCTGGCACGGACGTGCCCGGTGCCGCTCCCGCTCCCCGCCCCGCAGAAGGGCTGGCGGAGCGGCGCGGCGGCCGCCCCGGCCCAGGCCCCCCGCTCCCTCCCGCGCCCCCGAGGCGGCTCCGGCGCCTCCCCCGGCCGCTGCCGACGTGCGGGCGCGGCCGGGCGCTGTGGCGGCGGGGCGGGGCCGGGCGGGGGCCGGCTGCCCGGCGCGATAAGGAGCGGGGCTACGGGGCACCGGGGCGGCCACCAGCGGCTTCTTCCCCCGCGCCGTGACCGGGTCGCCTGTAACGGAAAGGGCTCTGTAAGCAGGGCGCTGCGGAATTGCTGCCTTCGCCACGGAAAGTAAGTGCAATTTCAGCTGGTTTGAGGCGGGGGGGTGTGCGTCCCGTGACCCATACCCGTGGTGGGCTGCCGTCCTGGGGATGGAAACGGTTCAACGGTGTGGAAATGGCCAAAAATGGTGATTGCAACCATGTATCCTGTTGCAGAAGTAATTGTATTTTGTTACTGTTGAGCCTAAGCCTATGATCTCGGGTATTTCAGAGCATGGGACCCGAAAACGTCTTAAAACACCTCGCACTGTTTGGTGATAATCGGGATGTGAGGAAATGGGTGGTTACCCCTGCTTGTTTTTGTTAGAGGCTTGTGGAAATTGAAAAGAAGGATGGATTGGCTCTCATCCTCAACTGTAATGTTAGTTTTATTGGGTAATTTTTGACAAAGCTTAAGGACAGCCATTTTACAAGAGCTGGCGGGCTGCAGGAGAGCAGCATTCATTCTCTCTGTATACATTTGGGACTCTTGCAATCAAATGAAAAATCAGAAAAGCAATAAATGCAAGTATTTTCAGAGGTCATTCGAGGAGCCTGTGTAAATTCCTTAAATTTGACTGTGCCAGTATGAAGTTGCTCATGCAAAGTGTGAAAAAGTAGCATTTCTCCAGGCATTAAGTCCAATTCCCTAGTGGCATAAAGTCAGAAAACACAAAAATGGCAATGCAGCATAGTTTGGACTTGGCATTTGTAGATACACAGCTTAATGTATTTTTCACAAAACTCTTATAAGTACATTATCTACTGTGTGAGCAAACATGGCAATTACATTTAGCCTTTCAGACTTTGATCATTTGTTATGTAAGAGTACGATGAATGAAATAAGAAAGACCAATATGAATTTTTTGTTTACTTTTGAGTATGTGACAGCTTTTAATATATCTAACATCCGTGTTTTCTTGGCAGGGTATATCTCTGCCATTGCATTAATACTTTTAGATTATATCTGACAACTAGGGCTCGCGCTTACGTTTTGACTGTAGGTTGTACGTGAGAGTTGACAAGCAAAATAAAATCTAAGGGCTGTTATGAAGAGAAAGCTTCCCTTTTATTGAACATCACTAGCAAGGCAAAGATCATGAAATCTTACAGAACTGAACCTGTGAATGAATTAGAGTATGTGAATACAAGGGCAAAACTGGCATTCATAGAACAGAATGGAGAATGATGCATTTTGGACTTCTGCACCCTGTCTATAATTTGGTGTAGAATTAACATAAGCTTAAAACATAAATTGAAGTTGACTTCTCTTGTAGTTGTGTTCTGTGCTTCCTAGAAGATGAGGCGACATGGTGAGGATGGGATTGAGTTGGGTGCAGGGTCTCGGTGTGGCTGCTGTGCCTGCTCCATGTCTCACGGCTGGGGGCTCTGGGGAGCCCCTGGTGTGGAGGGATCCAAGGGAGATGCAGCCTCTGCCACTGCCTCACAGCAAACCTGGCTTTTCCTGTCAGCTTCCACTTGCGAACCACTCCTAGCCCTCTGCTCTCTGAAATACACAACTTATATGTATCTGCTGCGCCTTGGCAGCAGATCTACAGAAGGATTTTTGGGTTGCAGTTTATATGATCATGGAGCTTGGAAATTGCAGCCTAAATAGCTGTTCAGTTGCACAAGCTCCATGGTTGTCTTGTCATATTCAAAATACTCTTTTCAGTTCCCTCCAGAGGAGTGGTAAAATCGATGAAATATTTAGATAGTACATGTGTAAACTTTAAATAATTCTGCTGGGGATTCCCATAGCTGTCACTGATGAAGAATTGTTTTAAACAGACTGTTTACTACAAACCTTTAGTTAGTGCTTCAGGGATCCCATGAAACTTAACAGGAGAATAGAAACTCTTCAGTAACAAAATACCCACCATTTAGAAAAACTGCTTATATTGGCACTTCCCATTTTTACTAAAAATCTATATTTAGCTTTTTTCCCTTACTTGCAGAATCCTTACCAGTGTAACTTCTTTAGAAATTTTGTATCTGAGCCTCTTTTACTTGAGGATATACCGAAGTTGAGTAAGTTACTGTGGCTGTGACCAGGACAGAAATAATGGGCAGTGGCTGAAAGTTTTAGCCTTTGCAGCTTGGTAAAGAGCAATCTGTGTATCAGCACTTCATTTTTTAGTCCATCAAACTGTATTAGAATTTTTGTTTAGTTAGAATTAGTTTGTTTAGTTAATTTAGTAGAATTAGTTCGTTTGCCTGCAGCTGAAAAAAAGTGTGTCTGAAACAGTTCCTGCCCCTTGAGGCCATCCTCCCCCAGCCCCGGCAGAGCTGCTGAACCTCGCCTGAATCAGCCCTCGGCTGCTGGAGTTTGCTGGCTAGACATAAAAGCCAAAGGGAGGTGGATGGCAGGGGAGGATTGCCTAAGCTTCTGCGGTTGAAGCTGTTGTCAAATATCTGTTGGTTTTCCTGCGATTGTGCAAAATCTGTGGGCTGAGGCATTTGAGAGACCATTGTCGCCCCTGGAGAAAGCTCTATCTATGTTTAGAGAACATGCATTGGTGTAGGGTCTTAGGGGTATTTTTGTTCACCTTTATAGTGGAGCAGATGGTTCTTCATATGATGCCCTTCCTCTTCCATTAAAGAGGAATAGAAACTATTATGAAATATTTTTTTTCGTTGTGTTTTAGGAACACTCCAAGAATGAGTCCACCACAAGATAGAAGTAGAAATTCCTGCAGCAGTGAGCCTCTGGTGAAGTGCCTTCAAGCAAAGAAGGACTTGGAAACAGCTATATCTGGAATTGTCAAAGCTGAACAACAGATTAAAGAGAACTGGCGGGAGGTAATTTTAAATTCTTTTAAAAAATGTTTTAATAACTAACATGATTTTACTGCCAGTTTTTATTATTCCAGAGTACTTTCTATTATGATGATGGTCTGAAATTTTCCTAAAGACTTGCAAGTGTCTTGCTGTGTAGTTTGGTCATGCTTTTGATAAAGGTATTACTAGCTTAGGCACGCAGAATTTACTAAAGCTGTTGGTTGAAACATCAGAATAGAGAGATACTGTTCTTTGATACTTCTTTAAAGGTAGCCTTGGAACTTTTACTACCTTGAGTCATGTGGTGCTGTGGGTGACTGTGGTTAGTTTTTGAGAAAGGAATTGCTCCAAACATACCACTTCTCTGTGACAAATACTGTTTTGTAATCAGCACAGCATATGCTTGTTCATACTGTTTGACAGATGTTCTAGAAATGGCACATATTACCTTACAGGTAAAAGCCAAGATTCACAGCCACATAAGCCGGCACCTGGAATGCCTGCGCAGTCGTGAAGTTTGGCTGTTCGAGCAGGTAGATCTCATTCAGCAGCTGAAAGAGGAGGCGTTGCAGCAGCAGGCGCAGCAGCTCTATTGGGTAAGAGCTGGTTGCAGATTGTTGCACTGGCATTTTTAAGTAAACTTTCTCCTTGCAAGTATTTTCTCAATTTTAATCTTAGAAGCCAAAACAATATCATGTGTTTTGTCTTCCATGCAGTATTTGGGACAATTCAACTGCCTTATTCATCAGCTGGAACGCTCCTATAGTAATGAACTTGCAAACCAGATTTCAGTTTGCTTGGAGAGGTAAATATATTTTATGATGCAAGTTATTTTGACTTATGAATTTAACCTGATTTTTGATTCTAATAGAACTAACTCACTGTTTCCACGTTTTTAATGGTTCTTAGAAATAAGATCTTTAAAGCAGTCTGAGATAGGATTCCTCTCATCTTTTTTACCCTAGATTGAAAAAACAGGACTATAACGAGCAATGGAGGTACTCACTTGTTCAGATTATTTCAAATATTAGATGTTGATGGCAATTGAAGTAAGAAGGAGAAACTTGTGTTTTGCTGGCTATTTATTCTGTTCTTGATATGTGGATAGGAATCTCTATGCAAGTATTAAAAGTCTTTTGGTTACCTAATTAGTGCTAAGTCAGCTTGGAAGCCTTTTTATGGAATAATGCACTCATTCCCAAAAATGACAGATGAAGAAGATTGTTGGGTTTTTTTCACTTTTTCTTTTTTTTTTTTCCCCTTCACTTAACTATCATCTTTCTTTTTCAGACTGGGAAGTCTGACTCTTAAACCAGAGGAGTCTTCCATCCTGAATTTTGAGGCTGACACATCTTACCTTCGACAGGCTATTACCTCATTTGGTTCAATTAAAACGATGGTAAGCAACCAAGACTTGCCTGGGTTGGAATACTTGAAAAAAAAAAATTTTCTTGAGGCAGTAGTGCAATGTATTCCAAGTGATATTTGTACTTTTAGTTATAGCTTGAGTGGATCTTGAATGAGTCATACAGTTTTAGCTGTATAATATATACACAGTGGTTTATTAACTATTGCATGTAGTTCTGATTTTGACTGAGTTTAGATCTAGTTACATACAGGTTATTTTAATATATTTTGGCAGAGACTGAGGGAATGATGATTGTATTCGTACTCCACTCCAGCAACTGAAAATTTGTTATGGTTTTCTTTAGATATTGTATATCTAAAGAAAAGTTATACAGAGCGGATGACTTTCTGCAATACAAATATTTTGAGATTCTTATGTAAGCAGCGTATCTCTTGTATGATCAGAGAAGATTCTCTTAAAGGAAGTGGACTGAAGGTAGTATTTTTATAGTAAATCTTTCTCCATTCTGTTTTTAAATGTTGAGAGAACTGTTAGCTTTACTTTGCTTTACTTCTGCTTTATTGTAGAATTCACCCTAGAAACTGGACAAAATTGAGATTTAAATTAACTTTTCTTTCCTTACAGCAAACCTCAGAGAGAGAGAATACTTCTCCCTGGTTCCCAGGGCAGAATTGTGCCCTAATGAACTGTGAGCAGGTAAGATTAAGACTTGTATCTGTGAATGTTTAATTGTATTAAAGGGAAAGGAGAAGTCACGCACAGTATGTAAGCTTGCTTGAGTAATGACTTCTGTTTCTTTGTTAAGATGTTTGAGTAGCCGGTAACAGTCGCTGTGGTCAGCATTAGTGATCTGATGTTCTGGCTGCTCCAAGAACAGACGTGCAACAACATAGTATGAAAGTGAATTTGAAGTGTGACTGTCAGTCAGAATTTTTTTAATTTAATATTTCTTGATGTTGTCAAGTCAGGACTTGGAACTGTCTGATTCCTTTTAATGCAGAAATTAATGGTTAATCTTATGTTGGGCTCTGCACAGAAACAGTGTCAGTGAAGGAGGGTAGCAAATCAGTAACGGGAATTGTGCTCAGAAGGAGGGTTTTGGCTGGTTTATGCAGGATTATGGCTGTGTCGTGGTTTGACCCCAGCCAGCAGCTAGGCACCACACAGCTGCTTGCTCACTCCTCCCCAGTGGGACACGGGAGAGAATTGGAAGAGTAAAAGTGAGAAAACTCATGGATTGAGATTAAAGACAGTTTAGTAGGTAAAGCAAAAGCCGCGCATGCAAGCAAAGCAAAAAAAGGAAATCATTCACTGCTTCCTGTGGGCAGACAGGCGTTCAGCCATCCCCAGGGAGACAGGGCTCGATCATGCGTGATGGTTACTTGGGAAGACAAAATGCCATAAATCTGGACATCCCCCCTTTCCTTCTTCCCCAGCTTTATATGCTGAGGGTGGTGTCACATGGCATGGAATATCCCTGTGGTCAGCTGGGGTCAGCTGTCCCAGCTGTGTCCCCTCCCAACTTCTTTTGCCCCCCAGCCCACTCGCTGGTGGGGTGAGGAGCAGAAAAGCCCCTGATGCTGTGTGAGCGCTGCTCAGCAATAACGAAAACATCAACACTGTTTCCAGCACAAATACAAAACAGCCCCATACCAGCTACTGTGAAGAAAATTAACTCTACTGCACCAAAACCAGCACAGGTACATTTATCAGAATTTTGTGTTGTAGAAGGCGTTGCTTCCGTTTCTTGTCATTTGCTCTCTGAAGAATCTGGGATCACAGAACTATTGGTGCAGTGGTTTAAAGTCATACAGGCGACTGAAGATTTACTTTTTTCTTAATTAGAAGGGACTTTTTTTTCTTTTGGTTCAGAAATACTAGTGCATGTTGAGTGCCTGTTGTGATGCTCACCATAGGTTGCCTCAGCAATTAGGCTTTCTCATAACCAAGAATGTTCTTTCTCAGCAGAAAACATTGTGTGGGACAGTGAGCGCCTCGCTTGCAGACTGGCTACTTGGAAGCAGACCTGTGGGCGTTTGCCAGGCTCCGTATGTGCCCAGCACCAATCTTGAAGAATGGGTTACACAAAAATGTGTGTCAGAGCCCAGCCAGGTACGCCTTTTATGCACTAACCTAGTTTTTAATAAAGGGGAAAACACCGTATCCGATTGCAGGCAGAATATGGTGGGAATTGAACCTTCTGTAATTCTCTTCACTCTGCCTCATGTTCAGCTTCTACTTTTGCACTTACTATCAGAATTCTCCAAGCTCTCACTGTGTGAATGGTTACTGAACATTTGTCTTTTAGTGTTAATACATGCATTTCAATATGTCTTTACTAGGATTTAAATTCTTCCAAAGTCTGTTATTTTGAGCAAGCGTGGGGAAATCTGAAAGACTTGGAAAACTGGCTCCTGCAGAATCAACAGCGTGATGCTGCTGGGAAGATGGACTCCCCGGGCCGCAAGGACTCCACCTCTACTTTCAACTCGTCCGTTTCCGCTTTTGAACAGGTGGAGGAACTAGAATCCCTTGGACAAGAAGAGATGGACCTTTCTGACTGGCTGCTTACTCCTGACACAGAAAATGGAAGTAGTGCTGCTTCAGATGAGAAATGGAAGTATGAATTCAAACCTTTTAGGGAAGAATTCAATTTGAATGATTGGCTCCTCAAAGCTGAAACATGTACCAGTTGTCGTGGCAGCCAGATCAAAAGTGTGGAAATTGAGAACCTGGGAAATCTGAAGTGCCTGAATGAGCATCTTGATGGAAAGAAATCAGCCGCTGCATCTGCTGTCAATGCTTGGCTGCTTCAGCATCCCCAGGCCCCATTGAAGGTGGAAGATGTGTGCAAAGCTAACGACGTGTGTGCCAGCTTTTCAGAGTGCGTGTGTGATGAAAACTGTGGAAAAGAGGCTCTGTGTAAATGGCTTCTGAAGAAAGAAGGGAAGGATAAAAACGGAGTTCCAGTCAGCCAGAAAGATGTACCAAGCCCTGAACAGGAGAAGACCAAGTCTGCTGCCAGTTCCTGGCTTAACCCCTCTCAGCAGCTCACAGGGGAACCTGTTAGTGCAGAGAAAGCGGATTATTCAGCAGAGATCGCAGAACCCTTGAAAGTATTGCTGGAAAGGCCTCTGACAAGCTGGCTAGCCAAGTCTGAGCACAAAGCAGAGAGTGCAGAAGAAAAGGCGAGTAGGGAAAAAGCAGATAATAGTTTCAAGAGTCCTTTCCTAGACCTCCTGGCTCCATTCCACCTCCCCTTGAACGTAAACAGTTGGGTGTTGACTTCAAACAACCTAGAAAATGCTAATCCGCCTCCAGCGGAAGATAAATGGCTTCTACGCAAGAAAGCACAAGTGAGCACGTTCCTAAGTTTTTGTTATTGCTGGGTCTTAAGCCAGTGTGTCGGGTTTATTGTTTTACTGCATGTAATGCCTGCCTTCTCTTCCAAATTCATAGCTCTTCTGGGTAATACTGACAGTTTTTGGGTTTCTTAGCTCTTTTAATGTTTTCAGTGATTATTGCTTAGTTACTTAAGCAGGTGAGGCCAGCGTCCAACCCAAATGAAGTTAACATGTTTTACTAAATGAAGAAAGTATTCGTCTCAAAGACTCAGAAGTCAGTTTTATTTCTTATTTAACACTTGACAGAATTTTAAGATACATCAGAATGTGTTTATGTTTGGAGATAGATCAGTAATTGAGGTGACTTCTCTTTCAGGATTTTGGCCTTCCTACAGTTTGTGACCTTTTTGCATGTATGAAACTCAATGGAGATAAAGAAAAATGGCTGTATCGGACTCCTTTACAGGTAGGATGCACAGAACGCCTTAGAACAGCTGAGCCTGAACATAACGCGGGGGTACAGAATACAGATGCTGGCAGCTAACTGTTGTCTTCAGAGTTCTCTAAATGTGATGTTTAACAGTGTTGTGATTTCCTCCCCGTAGACCTTTCTAACAGCTTGGACCATTCTACTTTTCCATTATTCCTCCTCTTTTGATCACGAGCCAGGGAGGGAATTACTTATGTTCTTGAGTAAATCACTCTTCAACTGATTGATACTTGGTAAAATCTTGCTAATTTCTGTTCTAACTAGAACATGCAGTTAATGTCTAAATTTCCAGGTTGCTTCTTTCTTATCTTGGTAATGTATTTACAGCTGATGACGTGTTTTTCCTTTCTGCTGAGATAACTCTTTTATCATGGTTTTTGAAATTCATGAAAAAAGTCCTTCTCAGCAGGCAGACTTCAAACCCTGAAAGGCAAGATACTCAGTTCCAGGAAGTATTTTAGTATGATTTTTTTTTATTTTTTTTATTTTTTTTTACCCAGGGCGCCTTACACCTGTTTTTTTTTTCCCAAAAGTGTTGCTTTCTGTTTATTAAAGAGGATAACCGAATTTTAATTTTTTTTAGATGTGAAGAACTGGAAGCATTGAAATCATCCCCTTCCTGCTGATCAATCGCACATCACGCTGAGTGACTGCAGCCAGCTGAATTCTTGTGTTTGTGTTTGGCCATCTGCTTTTTCTTCTAAAATTATAACAAAAAGAAAGATTCCTCATATAACAGAGTTACGGTGCAGAAGATGCCTTTTTGTTATGATTAATTCTGAAATGTAAACCCACTGAGCATAAGCAATCCGATACTCTAGAGGTGTTAGTAAATTCGTATCTGTTATGGGACTACATGAATCTTCTTCAATGGGTTGTCACTTGAAGTCTGTTGAAGCCAATGCAAGTACAAAGCAGAATCTCTCTGGTGCTGTGAAACGTCTGCCTTTGGCAGGGAGTTCCGAAGTGTTGCCTTTCCTTTCAGCTGCTACGACTTTGTCATGCGTTGGGTTCCAGCTTACTGGGGTTGCAAGGTCACTTAGGCTGTATTTGGAAGCAATTTCTTTTACTGAGCAGTTGCTAACTTTAAAGGTTTCATTTGCATCTTGTATTGGTGCATCTCCCGGCTGCGTGTGTGTAGTGCTGGTTTTGAAAAAAATATGAATTTATGGGACCTGACAGGGGAATTGGTAACTTTAGTTTTGAATGAAAACTTCTCTGGCAAATTTTTGAGCCATTTAGAGAACAGGGCACGGTGTTAACTTTCATGCGTCAGTAGATGAGATCCTACCATGTCCCCAGCATTTAGTAACTATTTGAATTTCACTGAAAAAGCTGTAAGATGAAATGTGTACATTTTTGCTAGTTTTGATAATTCATAATGGGCTTTTATTGACTAAACGACTGCAAAGCAGGCATCTTAGCCACATAGTATTTAAAGGTAATTATTTGGGGAATTAGATGCCTTCTCATCAGATTGATGATATGCCGTTTAATTGGGAAACACTAACTTGGCAAACTGCGTGGCTCCCACTGATCCATTTTAAAGATATTTAAGCTGTGGATTTCCGTGTTGTTCTGCATATGAAAGCAGGGTCGGGTAACTCTGATCCCTGTAGCTGTGGACATAATATGAGCAGTACCTCTTCAGGTGTTTAGCATTTTGAGCCCACAGGAAGGAGTGCGGAGATGTTGGATGGAAATGCGGATCCTGCCCGTCAGATTGCATGAAAAACTGTGAAGTTACATAGTTTCTGGTGCAGCTTATACTCACTTAACAAATTGCTCTTGGGGACTAGAAAAACAGCCTCCCCTTCTCCCCATCGCTGCAGCCTGCCTGGCAGCAAGAGTGATTTCAGTTCTTCACAACGCGGTAGGAAGGAAAATATTAGCAAGATCCAACCTTGGTCTCACTTCTCAGCGTGATCACATTCCTGTCTGACAGAACCTGTGCATTTGGTTAAAAATAAGTTTTTATCTGAGAGGGGGACACTGTGCATCTGAAACCAGACCCTGAAAGGGCTTAATGTCAGCGGACCACTCGAGGCTTTCGTACTTCCATAGTTGAGGCTTTACGTTTTTGAAGTTCACTTTCCCTTGGAAGGTGTCCTTGTTGCTGCATGGGGAGACTGCAGGGTGACTAACTCCAATAACGGCCTCATTTGCTTAGCAGTTGAACTTACAGGAAGGCGACTGACGTGCAGCCCACCTCTTATAATTCCTTGTAGTTGTCATTGTGTGCTACTTTGTCAGTTCATTATGAGCCTTTAAAACTTGGGGGTATGTATTCCTTTACTTACTCAACTGACTTATCATAATTGATATTTATGTAAAACATTGATTAGTCTTTTCCATTAAAAAATAATTGCAACCAAAGGTGTGGTATGTCTGCTTTGCAAGATGGTTAACAGGAAGTGCTGCGGCGCGTTGCCCTGTTAACTCCTGCTTGGATGGTGCTGCAGCTGTGCTTCCATCCCCGTGCTGGAGTCGCAGGTTTTGGCTCTGCGTTTTGCCCCCCCCCACGGCTGCACAGACCCCGCTCTCCAAGCAGAAAACCCCAGCACCAGGTACGGCCTCGGGGGAAGCTCCTCACTGTCACTGCACCGCAACAGTCCCACCACACAGGGCTGCTGTGCCCCAGTCACCCCGCTGCTACTGGTTGCTGTAAGAAATACAGATTTAGACAAAATGACATGTTTGTGTCTTATCACTTTAATACTTAAGGAGGATTTATGGACTTAGTGGCCTTCAGTCGTCTTCTCCCACGCCTGTAGAACATCTCTGGTCTGGCTGCACAATTGGAAGTTAGTTTCTTTCCAGCTCTTCTGCTCTCCTGGTTTTTGAACATCTGGCTCCCTGCATGTTTTGTTCCTCCTTTGAGGATTTTCCACTCTTTTAAACTCCTGGCTGCATTGTAGCATTAAGAGAACATTCTCACGAGAGAGCAGCTGCGCCTGGCAGCCTTTCAAGCACAATACCTTGAATTTCTCGTGGGTGTGTGTGTACACGTAGTTTTTGTAAATGGACTAGAGGTTCTTTGTTAGAAGCGGCCACGTGCAGAACTTCCAAACACGTATGCTGAATGTTTAGCTTTCAAAGACAGGGGAAAAAATACTTAAGGTGTTCCAAAGACGAGGAAGACAGAGTAGCAGAAGCAGAGAACACTGTGGCTTACCAAACACTTGGAGACCTTTCTTTGAACAATCTGAGATAGCACATCAACACCTTGTACAGAGGAAAGCTGAATTCCATTTCTCTCCCTCCCTGTGGAGCTGGAGCAGTTACCTCTGCTTCTCCCTCAGCCGGGTTTCTGTAACAAATTAATCCTCCCAACTTGCTTCTGTGCAAAATAACTGCAGTGCTTTGTGGTCGCACAATGGCTGTATTGGTGAAAGTACGGAGCTTTACAGCTACAGACTTTACAAGCCAAGAGCTGCCATGGGCAGCTGGGGAAGGTGCCCTGGGCCGCACACACACGGCAGAGGGCAAGGTCAGCACTTGGCAGGCGGTTCCTCACAGTACAGGCTGGGTGAGTGAGGAAAAAACCTGCCATTTCCTCCATCAGGCACACTTGGAGACCAGGAAAACCCTTCCCAAAGGCGGGAGCCAACGCTACTGCAGAGCTCTTGTCAACTCCGGGGCAGGAGGGTCCTTCCCAGCTCTGGGCTCCTGGGGCACCAGACGGCTGCAACCTGAACCCGCTGTTGCACGAGCCTGGCAGCTGTTGCAGGGGGAAGAGGCACCCACAGGGAACACAAGACCAGCATTAACCGTGCTGTGAAAGTACCAAAAATGGCTGTAGCGGCCTTTGGTATCACTGCGGTGCCTGGCGTTCAACAGCACAGGCCAATACTCACATACTACACAAAGCTCTGCTTAAAACATACCCATTTCCTACTACCCAAAATTTATTATGCCGGGGTGACCTCCTGTTAAAGCATAAAAAAGATTTTTCCTTCCTCCTTTTTCAGTCCCAGATGAGGTGAGAGGACGCAAGCTAGGAATGCTGGATCGTTTTTCTGCCCTGGCACATGTTTCCCTCCTGTTTTCAGAAGCAGCTTCTGCTTCATGGAGGAAGCTGGAGATTCCTACTGCGTGCCCAGTGATTTTTCAACAAATCCCCCCAACTGCAAGAGCAGTCCCCTGCCGACGGGATGGCAACGGGATTCTCTGTTCCCAAGACTATACAAAAGCAGCTTTACAAGATTAAAAAAGCTTTCACTATACCTGCTACCTCAGACTGCCTCACTTGCTGCCGCAGCACGGAAACCTGCCTCGCATCTACCAGCAAAACTAGAAGCCGTGTCTGGCACTGCAAGAGGACAAACGCCGCGCTCCAGCACGGCCGAGGTCTGCCATGCCCACACTTACGTAATACCGCATGGGAGGACTGTAAGCAGCTTGCTAAATCCTGTCTGCAACTCGATCTTGCTTCCTTTTATTCCTACTGAACTCAGATATACTTTTGGTCAGAGCTTTAAGTAGCAACTTGAAACTGACGATTCGCCATTAAATCGTGAACACAGCAAGTCTGGCCATAGAACATCATCAAGTTGTTCTCCGTATTCCACACTCACAGTTCACCTCCCTCACTGCTGCCTCCGCGCTGGTTCTATCTCATGGCTCAAGCTATGGATCACTCCATGTACAAGCAGGTTACGAACCAAAGCTTTCAACAGGCCTAGAAACAGCTATTTCAGGAAAATGCACTCGGCTCTTCCTGAGGCAAGCAATTCCGGGAAATCTGAGGTTATTGCAGACCAGGTAACACACTATGTTGTCTCAGCAGTCGGCCTAGCCCTAAGGTTGTGGTAACTCTGCAGTGCACCTAAAAGATGGAAGACATTTGTTAAGCTTCATAGCTTTCCCACTTCAGTTAGGGGCAGAGAGCTTCTGGGTCATATTTCAGTCCTGAAAAAGGCTCTAGAAAAGCTAAAAGATACATTGCAAGGTTCCTGACACCGAGGAACTCGCTGATGCCAAGGGGGAGAGAAAAAGCAGCTCGGGATGAGAGCGCACACGTTTTCCTGATGTCCCATGTGCCTGCGCTGTGCAGCTGGCGCCTGCATTACCTTTCTGCAGGCTGCCAGTAGGGGAGTTTCTTTGGTGGCACAGCCCTTGAAAACTGCCTGCCTGAAGGTCCAGCTCACAACAGTAACACCCAGCCCACTAACACAGCGGAACATAAGGCTTAGCAAGAAGCAGCATTTACAAGCAGGTGAGAAAAGGCCTTGTTTCTTTGCTCTATGCTACCTCTGGTTAAGTGCTGGCATAAAGCATCCACTTTGGCCTCATACCCAAGCAAAGCTAATTGAGTTCAACTGTGAAGGCTCGTTAGCTACAGCACTTGCTCTATAAAATGCTCGTCTCAGAGGTCACCTCCTCCTAAAGAGGTTTCTTAGCAAAGCCATGTTTCTTCTCAAGAGGCAGGTAAGAGCTCCTGCCTTCTTTGTTGTTTTTATTGTGCTGGGTGCAGTGTAGTTATCAAGAGCTGTTTCAGCAGGGAGAATGCAAAGTAAACTCTTGGTTTGCATTGTTATCTACTGAGCAGTAAATTTCTTGTTTCTCCCTTGCCCTGCCTTCACACTGTTTCAGACCGGCTTAATTATTTACTTGTTTAATTATTTAAAAACTGAAGGCATGAGCTGTTGTATGGTAACTCTAATTACTGAACTAATTCACAACTTGCTGTTCAATTTATGTGCAAACAATGCTTGGTATGTGGTTTAATTTTAACACCGAAGAAAGTGCAGGTTCATCACATCTCTTCATTCTGCTAATTGCATACAAACATTACTTGGCGGGGGAAGGGGGAGGCTTGTCACTAATTAAAAATCCTGTAATAGGCAATGAGAGGAGTATTTAAACTGCTTGTTTCTAACTGTTGGCTAAATGTGTCCTGACATCCTGGAGCACTCAAGTGTTTTGATGCTCCAATGGCAGCTGTTCTGCAACAGCAACTGTACCTCACCCAGAAACAACCAGTTCCTTATTTATTAGAGCAAATAAGGGAGCGGAGTCAGCCCCTGCTGTGCCTCGCCATCACTCCGTCAGGAGACATTAGCCCTGTTAGCACATTTCCCCTCACCCACTAACTCCCCCAGGATTTTATCACATCAATCCTTCAAAACAAAGCTGTACATAAGAGTCACTGCATGTGGCACATTTTTGCCTTATCAGTAGTAGGAACACCAAAGCACCAAAACTGTACTGCGTAAATACCACCCTTTTTATTAATGATGACGTCCCTTTGTATAGCTTACCCTGTGCTGCCAGATTAACAGGCCCTGCCCTGTGCCGGTTGCTACCTAAGGCTCCCACTGGCTCCAGCCGGGGGATGCACGTGGAAAGACCGCAGCGCACAGCTCTATGGACACAGACTTTATTAGGCAGCGCTGTCATTGCAGCACACCCAACCAAACCAACCTGGCAGCACGGCGGGTATGGCCAGGGGACGTGAGCATGCCTCGTAGCTCTGGCCCAGGGCTAGCTGGTGAGCGTGTCAGGGAGATTCTATCTCGGTGGCCGTTCCGCTCACTTGCGGGTCCAACAAATATTGCTGCCTCTCCAGCGACTGGCTGGCAGGAAGGAAAGGGCCAGTCCAGCCACACGGTGGCAAGAGGTTCCTCCCCGGATAGCTTCCTTCGGTTTCACGCTAATTGTAAATAAAATAGGAAAGGGCACCAGACAGATCTCGCAACTGATTTGATTGGTGACTATGCAAGCGTGTCCTCTGTCCGGCGCTGGCTGCCCCCTCAGAGGGACTGCCGGGCTACGGAGCCCTTCATGTGCTCCCAGTTGTTATAGAGAGCGTAGAGGCCGGTGAGCGTCAGACCTGCAATACCGCCTCGAGCTATCCCACGCACTCCACCTGAAAAAACAGAAACAGATTAAAACCCATTAAAGCTACATCAGGGGAAATGGTCAGCTGCAGCAACATGCAAGAAGCTGTTCAAATCCAGAAGCATCTCAACCAAACACAGTTTTTCTTTTTTAATAACTTTCCAGAAAGGGTACCTGTGTTAATTCTACCCTCCCCTCAAACTTGCTTTTGGGTCTTTGGAATTTTAAAACCTTTTGAAAAAAACTTCAAAAAGTATGGCAATAATTTACTTGGACATACATTGAACAATTTTATTTATTCTTACTAGTATTAATCTTCAAAATTATCATCTTGCAATGGCAAAAATTGAGTCACACAGGCAATTTAAAAAAGATAATTATTTTTTTTTAACTGGTCACTCAAACCTTGAAGCTTCTGCAAGTTGTGAAGGTAAAAATACAGGGCAAGTTTGGATCCTACCAGCAATCAAAGCACCTGGCTGGGGCCAGGAGTCAGATGGCATCTCAACTCCATTCTGCCCCTGGGAGGGCTGTGGTGCACGGGGGCAGAAGCAGAGACTCCTGTTGCTTTTACTAAACAGCGGATTGTTTCTGTTTCTCAATAGGAGAAAGTGCCTTAGTGAAGCTCCCAGAATGCACTATAAATGCACAGGAAAACCTGAGAGTATGACCCTCAACGCTAGGAAAACTTCCCCAAGTTTGATTCTGCAATGTTTATCAATCCCAGCTGAAGCAAGTTAGATAATGTGTACAGTATATAGAACAAGGCCAGCTTCAGCTTACAGCTAGATAAAATCTGCCCGCTTTATGGGTAAAACTGACAGTGGAATTCAGGTTCTTCAAACGTGAAATGAAATGCATCTCAGTAATCAGTAATTTATTTTTTTCCTCCATTATGGGTCATAAAGTTTTCACACAGAATTGCGTTTAGGCTTGTAGTGGGGCAAGAAGCTGTTGGTTTCAGCCTGACTGAGACGGCGTTACCTGTGCTGCAACATTAAATGGATTTCATTGGAGTTGTTAAACCTGCTCACGTTGCCCAGGCACGTAATGAACCCAAGAAGCTGCAGAAGTGATAGCAGAAGTTGGACTTTGTACTAGAGATCATTTCTAGCCATAACTTCTAAAAATTTAATTGCCAGACTAGCTCTGACGATACAAGGGGTTTTGGGGATATAAGTCTGAGTTCAGTGCCCTAACTGTTGAGCCCTTGACAGGTCTAAGGAAAGCCATACTGTTTATGCACCTACGTGCCTAAATCAGGATTTGGGAACATGAACGTAGGACTTCTATTTTTGATAATTCATCCTGAGTTTTTCTGCACAAAAAGCTTTTCACATGAAGGGTTGCAGCTGGGTACACAGAACTAACCATGTGCGAACAGCTTCTGGCAAAAAGCCACAGGTGAAATGTAAGGGACACTTTGTGCAAAACAAATATTTGAGATAGTCTGTAAAAATGCTAACCCCTCATTACTTTTGGGGAAAATTAATAAAACATTAGAGCCTGATTTTCTGCTGTTCGTATTAGGAAGCAATTGCTCATAGAAGAAACCCCCAAAGAGGGCTCCTAACTATTGTAGTGTACAGGGAAATGCATGAAGCGTGGAACATCCTCATGGAGCGCAATGCAGCACAGAGCTATGACTGTTCCTGCACACTCTTCTCTCAGCCCCTAGGTCCAATCCCTCTCCCTTTCCCCTTAAAACCCTGTTATTCCTATGGAAGAAAGGTAGGTTGAAGGCTGATTGAGCCTGGTTCCAGATTCTGTGAAGCCAGGACTGTACAAGAAAAGGTATCTTCATTAATTTGGATAGCTGAGCCTCTTTCTAGCATCCACGCAGTGCTGCTAAGTTGTACTCCTAACCCAAAAAATGTTGTTAATGTTTTCATGAGCTGAGGTCAGCCAGGTGAGGATGGCAGCTCTCAGTCCACTTACAAAGTATCAACCACCAGGCCTAAAGCAGTCTGGAGGTCTTGCAGGCAAATTAAGGACTTTGCTGAAGATGTTTCAGTGGAAGTCTGCTTCACAAACAGGAACTAAACTTGTGCAGTTGGTACAGATGCATTAATGAGCGAGTCAGAAATAAATCCAAGCAGAAAACATGCAAGAAATATTTCTCACCAGGTTCCCTATGCCTCTGCTACAAAATTTTACCAGTAATTTCTTTTGTGGCAATTGCAGCTGGTTTCTGAACTATCCACAGGAATTACAAAAAAAAAAAAAGGAAAGAAAAAAACTTTCCCTAACTGGTTAGATTTGCATTTGAGTAAATACCTCCAAGTCTGTGGCAGACTTCAAACAGTAACGCACTGTAGAACGCAGCCCAGTTGCTGGGCAGGAAATGTTAAGCCCTCTGAGAAGATTACCTTGCTTAAAAAAAAATGAAAATATTCTCCACTCCCATCCCAGCTGTGTTTGTGTGATAGAACATATTCCCACCCCTCCTCTGCAACCACTCCCTGCAAGCCCCTGATACCGAGTCTGCCTTGACAAACCTTGCTAGAAACATGGTCGTGAGCCTCTAATCTTGCATGTCTGAGGAAGACAGCTTAAAGTTCCAGCTGATAGACATTTCTGAAAGCAGGTATTTTGAGATCAGGCAACTTGCACAATAGTTGAGAAGCTGCTGCAGGTTTCCAAAGATATATCTGATGCCATCTAAATGAGAATTTAGTTCCCTGTTTGCCTTTAGCTGCTGCATCCTTTCACCATAGTCCTCCTCCTATGCATTTAAAATAGGTTTCGGAGCACACTATGCAATGACACTCAGCATTCTAATAGCACAGCTTTGCACGTCTCCGTGGCACGATCCACTCCTAACACTCAATTTGACTCATATAGTAGGTAAAGCCATTATCTGTATCACATAACATGAGGCCAAAATCCTCCTTAGAGACCTTACTGTCTCTGTTTTCAGAACATGTTACTCCACTATCCTGGGATAGCTCCCGGCATGTTTAAAGCAAGAACTATCCAACAACAAACATTAGAAATATCTTAACTGAAAACCCAGATGCACATACTTATGCCAAACAAGAGAAGCGTAGTAGTTAAGTTGTGATTAGTTTTCTGTCTTCCTATCTCTCTCTCAGATATTCAGAATGCAAACAGCTGCTCTTCCTTCAGGGCTTCCAGGAACAAAAATATTTTTAAATGGTTTAAAGGGCTTGACCTTCCAAATGTACAAGGCAACCTCAGTTTTACCCCAAATCCAAGCACAGTGGTAGTAACCAGACCTTCTGCACCATCGGGAAGATGTTTATTTGAACACCTGCGGGTGGTCCTATGTCAGTAGAAAATTCAGTTTCTCTCCTGCTGCTCCATGGGGGTCATTTTATGAAATCTTGTAAGTGTGGGCAAAGTCGGCGGGTACAGAAATTACTAAGGAAACTGATAAACTTATTTTTGGAAACAAGAAACATTCCAGAAAAGCACGTTCCACTTTTATACTGCTGCAGATATGACAGTATTGCAGTTAAAATACAGAAGCAACAAAGCTGGAAACAAGGAATGTTTTCTGTAGTTACTGCGCTGTGAAGGCTAAATTAGAAAAACAGTAAGAATTTACCATTTAATTTACAAGTTTAGAAGTATTAAAGCTGTTGAAATTACTCGAGTACTGCGCCCAGTTTTGGGCCCCTCATTACAAGGAAGACATCAAGGTGCTGGAGCGGGTCCAGAGAAGGGCAACAAAGCTGGTGAGGGGTCTGGAGCACAGGTCTTATGAGGAGCGGCTGAGGGAGCTGGGGGTGTTAAGCCTGGAGAAAAGGAGGCTGAGGGGAGACCTTCTCGCTCTCTACAACTACCTGAAAGGAGGCTGCAGCGAGGTGGGGGTCAGTCTCTTCTCCCAGGTAACAGGCAATAGGACAAGAGGAAACGGCCTCAAGTTGCACCAGGGGAGGTTTAGATTGCATACTAGGAAAAAATTTTACACTGAAAGGGAGTTATTAAGCATTGGAACCGGCTGCCCAGGGAAGTGGTTGAGTCACCATCCCTGGAGGTATTTAAAAGACAGGTAGATGTAGTGCTTAGAGATATAGTTTACTGATGGTTTTTGTCAGTATTAGGTTGATGCTTGGACTAGATGATCTGAAAGGTCCCTTCCAACCTAGGGAATTCTATGATTCTACTTTGCAAACATTATTAAAATTCCCTGTCTTCTCACTGAGTGAAAGCAGCAGCACCCGACTGACAGGAGACTACTTCAGCCACTGTAAGTGGCAGCAAAAACCCTGCAAATCCCTGCAGCATGGAGAACTCAGCTCACTGTTTCTGCTCAGCAGAGCTGGGCAGAAGGCAGCACTGCTCTCACTGGCCACATGTACTCTTAGACATTAGTCCTCAAGTAACAAAGAAAGCCTCAACAAGCCATTACCTGTAGCGCCTGCTTATACTTTGCCCTTATCTCTTCCTTATTTCATACCCAAGCCAAAATCCTTTCACTAAACACCACTTGGTTAATAGTCCTACAGACTTGTTATGTTAAAAGCAGGTTTTAACAGAGGTTCTTAATTCCTACAATGCATGACAGCCCTGAACTTCAAAGTTAGGAAGCAAATCCTTTACTTGCTTTTCTCCAAATAATGCAGAAAAATAAGATACCGCAGGGCCACACCTGCAGCAGCCTGCAAAAAGCTCCTCCTCCCCCTCCCCACCAAACAGAAACAAGAAAAAAACCCAGTGTGGCCTGAAGAAAAACAGAGTGAGCCCAAAGGGAAGAGGATTTTACAGCCCAAGAAGCAGTTAGCTAACACAACTGCCCTGAACTCCTACACACTGAATGTCACAAAACTGATCTGGCCAGACTTTACTGCTAGCAATAAAACATTTAGCCCTTCAAATAATTCATAATATATTGACTTTTCAGGGTTGTGTTCTGAGGTCTTAAAATGACAACTCCTCCCTTCAGCTACTGCTAGCCTGCAATTCCCTTCTTTTCAGATGAACACCATTTTACACCAAATTAAGTAACATCTATTGTGCAAAAGGATGAGATGCTTTATCAGGTTCCTAGAGAAGTACAATAAACAAAGTAATTGAGTTTGTCCAAAGCATTACTTTATTTTTGTTCCTGTTTTCCCTGACCTCAAAAGGGAAAAAAAAAATTATCTAAGAAAAAGAACATCTATAGCCTGTGTAACCCTCAGATAAGAGGGAAAGGTTATTTAACTTTTTTTGCTTACTGAAGTCTCTGTCAGGAATTTCAATGAGACGTTAACAGCCGTCACACTGGGTCAGACCAAAGTCCCACCCAGCTCAGTATCTTTTTCACCAGTGATCAATACTGCATGCTTGAGGAGGAGCGCAAGATCCTCAGCCAGCTGAACCTTTGTGACCTGATGACTGGAACCACATGCATTTTCATGGTGGGAGGGAGTAATAGTGACATAGTGCACAGTGACAATCGTCTCTTTGATTTTTTTGCTACTTTCAGTGACTAATACAATTATGAGAAAACAAAATAAAGATGCTTGAGTTAGAAAAGAGGTTGAAAACACATGCAAGTGGGCTAAAGATTTGTTTGTTTTAAGATGTGGTAGTATTTGTGCTTTGTAGCATTTCTTAGAAAAACCCTGGCACAGCAGATCTTAATTTCTGCCTTTCCTTGAAATTGAAGACTAAAGAATAATATCTTATTAAATGGAAAAGCCATCCTTGCGGACTTCAGGGTATCAGACTCCCTTTTAGCAGAACTCAAACAGGATTGACTAGGTTTCAACAATGCTTCTAGTACACACATCATTGGCAAAGGGACAGAAAGGGTTTTCTTTCATCTGTCACTCAACTTGTACCCAGAACAGTCAGTTATGAGCTCAAAACGCAGCTTCCATAAAGTTTCAAGTCTAGTGTAACAAGTTAATACTGCACTCACTGCACTACATTTGGGCTAAAATCTAGCAAGTAATCTTGGATTACATTTCATTTCAAATAAATGTGAAAGCTAGAGATGAGTTTGGTCAAAGGGAGCGACTAGTATGCTGCTTCAGAGCTCCTCAAAGCAGTTTTACTTTCCAGCTCAATTCAACATGTGTTCACCTAAGCCATGCAGGATGCTGAAGCAGATTCCAGTAACACCTGATTGATAATGGCAAGCTAACAGTATCTGACTCACTCCAAGGAGGACCATCAGAAGTCCTGGGGACTTCACTGCTTTAGTCACTTGAAATGGGGAACTTTTGGTGGCTAACGCCATTTCCAGTGAACACAGGGGGGATGAACTTTCACAGTTCTCCCCTGCAGACTTTTTAATGCTTTTTTTATCTTCTTACACACCGGCTGTGTGTTAAGTAGCCTCGCACAATACTGCTCACAATCTAATGGCTTTAGAACGTGCGTATTTTGGAAAGCCTTTTTTCTGATTGCTGGCATTTTGGTAATGATTAACACCTCTACAAGGACAAATTGTGAAAACTGGGACCAGCTTGGGGCAACAAATCTCAGCCTTCAAAAAGTCTTCCCGCTTATTTTTTTCCCCCTGTGCACTCATCCCCCTCAGCAAAAGCTTAATCACTTGTTTCAGAAATTCAGTCTAGGCTTTGTAGCACACACAAGAGTATTTTTCAGTGCAGCAGGATTGCTGATGCGACTCTGCCATCAGTTCTATGCTTAAACGTGAACCAGGAAGTCCTAATAAAAAACTGACATACTTTACACAGTTTCTTCTTAAATATGTTCCTGACCTCTTTACAAAACAGAGATGACGGAAGTGGGAAATCTGAGTGTTTGAACAGCACTGTCTTTGACTCTTGTATCTACCTTTTGCAGATTACAGAAAAGCCTTGATATGAAATGGCGTGTTTGTGGGAGTTTCCAGACAACACTAAAATATGGGGATTTATAACAGAAATGCCCCTGACTGCTTTAAAATTTTTCTTTTCTAATGCCAACGCAACATGGCATTCCGTGCAGCACAGGAAATTATTACAATCTTAATATAACTCACAGATATGAACTGATCGTTTGCATATGGCTTAAACATTTAAGTTGGTTTTTTTTGGGAAATATATATTGATGCTGGGTAAAGGCATACTTTAGAGGGGAAGTTAGGGAAGCTTTACCACACAGAATTAGGAAGGGCATTCTGGCATAAGGTGACAGGAGAGGAAGCATGGGAGAAGCAGCAGGAGGGACAGAGCATGACAGGAAAAAAAGGAAAAGAAGATTGGAATTAAATTCTTCAAACAGATGTGAACAGCATCTTTTTCACTTCCAGAACTAATCCTTGACCTTTAAGGTCTACTGTGCCACTCAAATTCCCTGCATATGGTGAAAAATGTATTTCTTTTGAGACTTTGTGCATTACAGTTCATATGCATGACACATACTTGAAACACAATACTGTAATGCATACAGATTTATAGTCTGCATTTAGCTTTATCAGTGCTACTATTGGCTCAGTAGATGTTATGTTACAAAACAAAAGTCCCACTGTGCTCTGGTAAGAAAATTTTTTGTAGTGTCAGATGACTGTGCATGTGACAGGAGTAGTTATGCATGGCTGCACTGCACCAAAGAAAGATTACACATAATGCCAGCTCTATACTTCTGAAAGGTAAGGGGGAAGCTTCTGCTGGAGTGTAAGATGTCAGTTCTCCTTCTTAATAACTTTGTACAGAAAACATTAAGACTTCTATATTGCTACCCTATCCAGCTGCTGTTGGTAATCTTGTTATATCACTTACGGAATCGCAAATAAGTAATTGATTACAAGTTATGTGCTCTTGCAAGGCTAAATGCACAAGCTAGTATTTATGAAGGCTGCTCAAGCCGATTATTTTTGGTTTCGATTACTGTAGGCCAAGAGGAAAATAAGACTTCTCAAACTGTTTTGCCCCATACATAAAACTGGCCTTCAGGAACACCTCTAAGACACCAAGGCCCAGTTAGATATGTAAAGTACATAGGTTAATCCTACAGTTATCTCCTCAGTAAATTACAGGTGAATCATATAGCCAAATCTTCATCGAGGTACTTAAAACTTATACTTTTTTCCTGTGGTAATGGCAATCTGTGGTACCCAGTAGTCCTCTAAAAAAGACGATCCCTCCAATTGTTGAGCTTGGAATACGTGTTAACAGGCATTTTGCTGATGAAGCTCAGACCCTCTCTTCTGCAAACAATTCAGTATGCATCAGCAAACTGCCCTTAAATCCATGCTGTTCTCAAATAACGGTGTTTGTTGGTTTTGACCACTGTGCAAAGACTAGAGTCCTACCCCAGGACAACAGTTTCACAAATAGCTAAGTAATAACTTTATAAATATATCAGTTTCTCTAGGCAGTTAGTTTTTTTTTTGCAGCTCCAGGTACTATCACATTAATCACTTGTAATAACTTTCATCTTGGTGCCGTCAAGCTGTGTTCTGTGCACTCCTCCCCTCCTCTGCCCCCTTTCACTTGGAAGGCAGTGCCTGTTTGCCTGCATCCTCTCATGGACTTGAGAAACTATTGGTTTTACTCCTGCTCTACCTGAAAAATACGGCTAAGAATAAGCTGGGTATGTATTTTATACAATCTCACTACAAATCTGAGTAAACATTTGAGTGTTTATTCAGTGTGTATGTGTAACAGACATAATTTGTCTCTCATGATTACTGTTACTCCTGTGCAAGTTGGAAACAACCCAATTTAATTCAGCGGGATTTTTTTTTTGAGTGCAGGTTTTCCTTAAGTAGTCTTAATTGTGTGGAAAAACAATGTGTGGGTTAGGTCTCAGTTCCTAGTGCACCATTTTTACACTGCCAGTTTTCAGAGCAGGACAGTATTTAGTAAAAGTAATGAGAAACCTAGTAACTAGGATAAAGCGCAAGAAAAGGAAAACTAGAAATATTTTGCTACTCTACCAGTGCTTTTGTACAGCATTCCTGTCAAGGTTCCAGCTGCTATGGTGTTCAGGTCATCTTCTGCACCTCGTGTTTTTTCAATTATGACTCCGAATGCACTGTAAAGTAGAGCTGGGAAAGAAACATATTAAAAAAAAAAATTAAGTTAAAACTGCCATTCTGTGAGACACAAGGCTTAGAATCCAGGCTCGGTGTAACTATTTAGGCTATACTTCCAAAGCACAGATTTTCTTTTTATTTAAACAGGGGGAATCTTCTGCAAAATCCCATCTGTGGTGTTTTTTTCCAGACCTATTCCTATTTTATAGATACTCTTTCTTTCTGTAGCTATAGTTTGGTTACAAAGTAGCATTCTTCATGACATCTACTACTGCCTCAAGACAGGATAAATACCCGATATAAAGCACTGACTGAAGCTTCAAGCCCATTTGGCTAATTCAAATCTGTTAAAAAAAACTTTTGAGGGTTTAACTTTGTACTGACAGGTTTTATACTGTCTTTTGTGGATGGCATGAAACTAAACTCAAACACTTTCTAGTACTAGAGAAAATTGTTGCCCATAGGCAACTGAAATGAAAGTTAGCATTCAGATCATGTTATCAAGGGCTGGAGTACAATGGGCTACCTTTCCCTTAAAAATGACTGTTAGATTGCTTGGGATTTGACATTTACAGCTGCTCCACCTCTGCCTGCATATGAAAACTTTGTCCCTGGAGGGCCTTTTGCTTTGGGAGAACTTCAGGGACTGTCCTGGAAAGGATTAGAAAGAGAAATGTGTGGGGTTTTAATATGGATGCATATATAATCTATATGTTTTGGTGAAGGGAGAAGTCGCCTCTATCCTTGCCCCTCATGATATAATCATATTTCATGCTGACAAAGAACAGTAAAGTATGTTACCGTTTTAAAGTGACAAAGCCACCATGCCACTGCAATTCATCCTTTGTCCTCCAAGAATTTGAAATCTTTATTTCTGCTAAAAAGCTCTTAAAATCCTTCATAAGCAACCATAATAATGACGATGAGTTGAACAGTAGCATTTTTCTCCATTCGGTATAGACATTGGTATTTTACCTTGTCTTTAGCACCGCGTGGTATTAACAATGAGGGCAAGGAAGAGCTGAATTCAACATTTTTTAGAAACAGTTTAACACAGATGTTGCTACCTCTGTTCAGGAACAGAATGACAAAAATTGTCAGTAGTGACAAAAGGAATCTTTGAGGTACAGAAATGCTGCACAAGGAAAGTAAGATGCAAAAATACTTCTGCTCCTTGAAAGGAACTTCTCTGGTAGTTAGGACAAGGCAGAGCTATACCAAATCCCAAAATAAGAAGTTCTGGTTAACTCTGTGACTTGGGAGGTCATATTTTATAAGAAAAATAACAGTTTGCTACTGGAATGCACAAACATTTTCTTGAGTAATCTTTCTTCAAACACAGCTGAAAAAACCTGTTAATGTGTCACTTAACCTGAAACCTTGAACTGCAGTGT
Organism: Larus michahellis; assembly: GCF_964199755.1. Lineage (NCBI taxonomy): Eukaryota > Metazoa > Chordata > Aves > Charadriiformes > Laridae > Larus > Larus michahellis. The sequence goes on from NC_133901.1 coordinate 43,244,367, forward strand.
GCCTGCATCTCAGTTTTCATGCGCATTTTGATTAGATTTGGAATAGAAAATAAAACCACAAAACAACAAAAAACCCCTCCCACCAGAAAACTCGCTAGGCACTATGCATCTCTTATGAAAAGTACCATTCTCACTGCAGCTCAGAAACCCATCTCTAACCACGGCCTCTATATTATGCCTTAAACGCTGATGTCTTGAATTAAATGGCAAGCTAATGTACTCTTTAGGAATAAGGCTGAAATAAAATGTAATAAATGCAACTCAGCTTATGCTTGGATGCATTTTTCAAAATTCAAATACATATAAACTGGGTTATAGCATGATGTAATCTCTGTTTTGAATATTGCTTATTCTTCTTTTATTACCACCTTGTGGGGCAATGAGTTCCATCATTAATCTTCTTCAAAATAATTTCATCAGTTTTTGATTTCTCCTTTCAAAGTAACTGAGCATCCTTTGGTCTTTTGAGATTGGGGGCGCGGAGAAGCCAAAGAGCTTGTATTCTCTAGGGCATTAGTTATTCCTCTGACTCTTATGAAATCATCTGAAGTTGTTTTTTCTGAGGCAACTGATACGATTTTATTTCCCAGCTCCCCTCCCCCACCAAACCTCGCTTCACAGAAGTTTCTTTCTCATACATCAAGCTTTTGATCATTTTCTTTTCTCTTTTTTCTAACCCATATTAGTTACAAGCAATGTTTAGATTTAAAGTGGGTGGTATCATATGTGATTTTTCTAGCTAAACTACCATCATAAAAGGATAAATGTGTAGTCACTATCACATTTCTTCTACAGATAAATATTTTGTTGACTCTTTAACTGGAAACAGATATCAGGCAATTGCTCACATGACCACTGAGTCTCTTCTTAGGTTATTAAAGTTATTTCAGAAGTATTCAATTATATTTATTATTATTTATTAACAAGTAAGCATTATCTGTAATATTCAGTTATTCCTGTTATTCCAGTGCTAGAGTTCTTGTTTGTAATATACTAAAAATTTTGTGTTTTAATTAACAGGTTTTGGGCTACTTACACTTCAAATCCTATTTTAGCCCTTAATTTCCTTTTCAGTGTCTAGTGAAATGCCCTCATGTCCTAAGTAAAAAAACTTGCAGTTTTTCCTAATGGATTTCATAATGAAAATCTAGAGAATATGCTTTCCCATCAAACAGTTATATATTTGAATTGTTTTCCCTACAAAATAACGAGTTTACTTACCCAGAGATCCCAGCGTATTAGCCCATAATGCTCCTTGCCTTGTCACCATATTTAGAATTCTATAAAGGAGATCAAAAGGTGTTAAAACCTTTAGCTCTCTGTGTTTACCCTGAGGCAGTGTTTATGATAGTAGGTGGTAATGTGTTTACACTATACATTTGATTAATAAAACTAGAATAATGAACGAAAAGCCCTTCAAAACAAAACAGTAAGGAAAAGCCACAGCCTGGGAATACATAATCTCCTCTGTCACCTATTACAAATAGTAACGCAGGCAATGCTGAAGGCAAATATTTAGTCCTGTCAAGTCTTAAGAAAAATCTTTCTCTCTTTTCAAGTTAAACTTGCCCCTTACCAAGAATCCAACCTCTTCCCTTCAAATGACTTTCTAACCCTAGCTGATAGATGTTCCTTACATGGTGACTACACATAGTTACTGAGAATGACTGATATACTTATGCTGACTTAAGTGGGTAAAAGACCTCCAAGAAAGCCAGTGCTCTTCTAGAAGGTGCGAGCAACACAGGGACCATGTGCCAGGCAGCAAGGTGACGCCTGAATGAATGGCGTGGGTATTAAAAGTAAGCCTGAACTAAATCAAGTCAGGAAGAAAAGAGGTAAACTTTTGCACTTCCGTTTGTCAAACTTAGCACCCAACAAAAGGTAAAGCTCCCTGAGCATGTTTGTCTGTATGCTTCCAGACTAGCACTAAAGAGGGAAAGCAAATCTTTAGTGCGCTCTCAGGGAAGCACAATGCCGCTTCTTTTTGGCATCAGCTGTCTCCAGAACGGTGACAACAGCAGCCAGAAGAAATGACTGATCTTTATCTCCCAGCAGTGTAACACTATCACAGGCACAGTACTGCTCTGGACAGCTGACTACCACTGGAACTTAGTTTATCATTTAAAGCAATGAAAGCGTCACACATTGTGTTCCTTCTGACTTGATTTCATTTTCCACTATTTTTCCTCTTTTATTATTCTCATTAGGAGACACAGGCCATTACTGAATACGGTAAGGCATAGGAACTAAACAATAATGGAAAACTTCATTTTGAAACAAGAGAAAAAAATCCTAAAGGGAGGGTATTGACAATGTCCACCCTAATTACAACCCTCACCCCCATTTTGTTAACATTACATCAATTCTGAATTGATGAAAAAATTCATAATATTTAATGACAGGGAATTAACAGCAAAATTAAAAATTCATATAAAAAAATAATATCTGTGTACTTTAAGGATAAATTTGAAGGAAATTCTAGCTAGGCAAGTCTCTTCCCTGCATCTGATTCGGAAAACATGGAACTTGATACACTGTTTCAAGGTGATGACCTTCAACAGGCCTTTTCCCTTGAAGGGCATGGACTAACAGCGGCATGTGCCCTGACTGCCACCTGCTGGGCTGGACCCATCAAAGTTCGCACTTAACACCATGTTTTTGTCTGACTTGGCTCATTCCGAATACATAAAGTAGAATTCTGTTCATCTAGAACATTATGGAAGAGTCATAATTATAATGGGCAATATTTTGGTTCTAGCTCTAGAGATGGTGAAGAAGGGGATGAAAAATGCAGAAACAGAATTTTAAAAGGAGCAGAGCCAGTACAAACCGTACTGGGAAATATTAGTTTCCTCTAAAACTCCCTTCTTACAAAGCATTGTGTGAGTGCAAATAGTTTCCCCCAGTTATTCCACTCCTCTAGTTTCCTATGTCTCCTTCACAGGCACTTAAGTTTTCTTATAGTTATGTCTAAACTAGCAATAATTCTAGGAGGAGAAGTATACCGCAGGAAAAAAAGTGTTCCTATTTTTACTGTGTTCTTTCATTTGGGTCAGGAAAAAACATGGGAATGCCAGGGGTGTTTGTGGGCGCCGTAATCCAGAACAACTTCCACCACGCGACGCTTGCTCAGCAGCCCGCACCAATGCCATCCCCAATGCAAATCCAGGCAGGCCCAGCTTCTGCATTTTAATCTCTTCCTGGTTTTGAAAAGTTTGGGAAAGAAGAGAGAACTCGCTCTCAGGTAAGTGACAGCAACAAATAGCTCAAAGTAAACTGTGCTGCTTCTGGGAATATTTCAACATATAAACCCACAGTTTTGACTTTGAAGTAGATAGATGAAGTAAACATCAAAGCAGTAAGTTATTCTCAAATATTTAAGGTCAGTCAAAAGACATACCAATACTAAATGAAAAGCTAAAAGCTGTAACTGAACATCATTATAACTAAAAACATTTTGTAAATTGATGAAGACAAACACTGGCTGTCATTTGTCCTCACTAAAGGCATAAAAATACATTTATGTTTGCAGTATATTCAGATCTAACATTCTACAAGCTGGACGAAACAACTCTGTGACTAAAGTGTAATTTTTTTGAGATTAAACACTTACTGTACATTTCTAGGTTTTGACCACACCATATTCTGCGTCTCCTTCAAGCCAAGTCGTAAACCATTCAGCGCACCAAATGCTGCCCCTAGTTAGCATAATATCAGTTATTACTTTTTAAGAAGAAAAAGGAACAATACTAGAAGCACATGCTGAGAATAGACTTCAGTATATTGACTGAAGTCAAATAGCTGTTTACGTAAGACTAGGTTGCAGAACAAGACACTTACAATCTCGTCAATTACTGTAGTACATAGGTGTTACCTGGGCAGCTGGGAAAAGTGAAAAACACAGCCACCCACCTGTCATACAGCATCCTCCAATGGTAAAAAAGGCCAGCTCAAATCTGCCTCGAGTTTTGTTGGCTCCTGTGGGCAAGATAAACTCATCTGTATCCTGAGGGAAAACAAAACAAAACGAACGCTTTTGTATTTTCCAAGCATATGTGCTTCAAAGTGTAGGCCATATTAATTTTTTTCTTTAATACACACAATGAACTAAAGAAAAGACAGATACAAACACTGTTTCTGGAAAACTGTTGTCTACGCTAGTGCAGAGATGGAATATACTACATGTATACTTTAGTAAGAATGAAAAAAGACTTAAAAAAGATAAGCTGAGAGCTTTTTTTTTCCCTAGCTGTCCTAACTTTTTATAATTACATCAGGCAGCCAAGGAACTTGCATTGTGTGGGTTGTTGTTTGTTTGTTTTTAAATTACTATTTGCTTAATTATTTATTATATCTTGCAGGAGGCAATACAAGACTCACTGCCCTCTAAAAACCTTTCAGTTTGATTACACAGCAGTCTTTCCCCACTGAGCACCCTATACTGATACAGTAACACATTACGGTTTCCCACTACTCTGACACGAAAGCAAAAATGCCTTGTATGAAAAGAAGTGTTTCCTTGCACTGAAATAAGTGACCTACTTTGAAGACATGAAAAAAGCAAGGAATACACTTAAAACTAGTGATGATCAGGCATGAAATATGTGAGCTTGGTAGTTTTTTACTTGTGCATCTTTCTCCTACAGGGACAGGCTTGTGTTCTCATAAATCAGATTGGTCTAAAAAGCTAGAGAAATGGGCTGTTAGCTCGGGTATGTGTAGAGATCAGGTAGGCCAAAGCACTTTTTCAATGAGACACTGACACGATGCACACGTGTTGATAAGGTACTAAAGCAGTAAGATCTCCCTTTATGCTTCTGTGCTTTCCAGTCATAGTACCCCCATTTAATTGGTATATATGACCGCAACAACTTCAGGCTCAAGTAATTGCATTCTAAGGGGTTTTCTTAGTCCATACTTGGCACTAAATGTAGATGGCAATAGAGAAAAAAATACACAGCTTCTAAAATTGTGAATAGTTTATCAATAAACTGAACCTATAATATGGTTCCTGTCTTCCCTGTTACTAGGTATTTGGAGAAATGCAGTGTGTACACTAGTTAGCCTTTTCTAACAGTTTGTCCAAAAAGTCAAGATGAAGGAGTCATTGTCTGTATGTAACCTCTATGTTTCTACGGAGACAACAACCTAGGAACGCCATCCTCTAGGTTTCTGGCAAAGGCTGGCATGCTATTTTATAATGCATACCTGCTGAAGGTAACAAAAGCGTTGCAGAAAACATGCTGTTTTGTGCCTGCATTAATGGACCAACAAAGAAAAGTGGGTTTTAAAGTCATGAGTACATTAGGACCATATATTATTACGGGAAGGCCAGGACGAAAATGTAAGATTCTCAACAATAAGGCTGACTTTCCCTCTGCATTCTGAAAGCAAATGGATGGTCTTTAAACACAGGAGACCCTCACCCCTCCATGCAAACCTCCACAGACCAACCAGTTTTAAAGGCTAATAATTTAAGTTGTATTTAAAAATATTAGCTACATCTTTTTCTTTGAATTTTTAGAATCACAGAATGGTTAAAGTTGCAAGGGACCTGCAGAGACTGTTTAGTGCAACCCCCCTGCTCAAAACAGGGTCAGCTGGCGCTGGTTGCTCAGGGCCATACCCGGCTTTTGTGTATTTCCAAGGATGGAGACCACACAGCTTGTCTGGGCAACTTGTTCAAGTAAAAAAAAAAATTTCCTTGCATTTAAATGGAATTCCCCTTTAGTTCAATGTACTTGCTAGTGCTAAACATAAAGAGCAGGGAAGTGTTACAACCCAAACTGGAGCCTCTAGTGTCAAGTCAATAGGTATTTTTAGAACTGTTTTATAAGTTACTCAAGACGCTAATGCCAACACCTTCTTTTCTTTTAAAGCAAGATTGTTTTCTTTCTTTTTTTTAAATCTATTAGTATACACACATTTTGTTCCAAAAAATCTGTTATACCACTTTTAACACCAACATTTAGTTAGTACAGATATACTGTACTAACTAAACACGACAACTTCAGAGGCTATTTTTGGAAGAGGTATAAATAATCACTTAGGATTTTTTCAACCACTCAACAACAGCAGGCAAGATAATCATGCTAGTGAATCCACTTCAGAGGCATATCCCCTGTTTGCTACCATTATGGGAATGTTACGTTGTAATCTTGACTACAACAGCTTCCAGAGAAAAAGAAATATAAAAAACAGCCCCCAGAACTGCATTCAGAGCTTTCCACTTACAAAAGAAGTAGTCACCTAGCATACCATGAAACAAAAGGCACACAGATGGGCAGATACAACTGTTGACCTTCAGTGCTACTTCTGCAAAATGTAATGTTCTCAGATAATATTTTCTATATATTTATATATATGGCTTAAATTAACTAAATAAAATCATTAAGACATGCATCTGTATTGGATTAACTTAAACCTTTCCAGCTATAGTTAATATTGCTGAGAAAGGAAAACCTTACAGGATTTTAAATTATTTTATTTTCCTTACAGCGGCCTACAGGCCATCATGTTATGTTAACTAATATAAAGCTGCGTGAGTACGGTAGCTACATTATTCTGTAGAATAAAAAGGAAAGTTCTACTTCATTATGGTCTCCAGCTGGGAAAGCACATAAGGAAAGGGGTGTGAAATTTGCTGCTGCTGTGATGACAGCACATACAATGACAAAGCCTGTATCAGGTCTGGGGTTTGGCTGAACACCTCTGTAAACTGATCGACCTCATCACAGCACAGAAAACTAATCCTTCAAAAGACTCTAGAGTTTCTGGCTGCTCTTACTGATTGAAGGGGATCAGAGGAGGGTGTGACAAGTGCCCAAACTTGTGCAACAGTGTGTGGGGCTGTATGTCTCAGAGTAGGGAGGGAGACCTCCTCTATTCAATAGCGGCGGGCTTATATTGACACAACAGTCTTACTCTGTATTAAAACTGGTTTTCTTCTACATGCCATGGCACTGCAAGCTTTTGTTATGATGAATACTGAAAAAAACTGTTCCTTTCAACTGTTCATCAGTTCAAGACTTCATTACACACCGCACAGCACTGCAGGATTTTTGAGGTCGTGGCATATGACCACACAAACAATGGAATCGAATTCAATACAATAAAAACAAGCCACCTTCTCACCTGTACTAGATACCTGGGATCCAAGTTTAAATACGGGGACAAAGGGCTCATTCCGGTAACTGAAAGGAAAAGAAACAAATACTTTAACACCAATTTCCCTAGTAATAATTTCGTGTGCAGTAAGTTAAAAAGGGGGCAGACCTCCTGAAAATTCCACCGTTAAGTTGCATAACTGATTAAAACACGCACTGACACGCACACACGTTTTCAGGAAGCGGGACAGGAGCGGTACGGATGGGATGGACGCGACGCCTCTAACGAGACGCCGCCACGGGCCTGGTGGTGGCGGAGGCTCCTTCCCCTCTCCCACCGCCGGCAGGGGCAGCGCCGTGCCTCGGCTTCCCGCCGGCCGGCACAGCCCCAGCCCGCTGCCGCCGTGGCCCCGCAGCGGCCGGGCTCGGCCGTACCGCGCCATGTTGATTTGCGAGACCGGCGCCGCCGCCACTCCCCGGGCCCGGCCCTGCCCCGCCACCCGAGCCCCGCCGGTGGCCCCTGCGCGCCGGTACTCACGCGGCACCCCGGCCAGGTCGGCGTGGGAGTACCCTACCCCCCCAGCGCCGAAGAGGCCGCCGAGGCCGGTGCCCTTGGAGTTGCCGCCGCCCTCCATGGCGCCGCCGGGCCCCGCGCCCGCCGCCCGCCTCAGCCGCCGCAGCAACGGCGACCTCCGCGCGACGCCGTAAAGCGCGCCGCGCTGCTTTCCGGCCCGCGCGGCGGCGGCCGGCGGGGGAGGAGCGCGGTCGCCATGGTGAGGGGGGTGAGGCGGGCGGGGAGCCATTTTGCTGCGAGCCGCGGAGGCAGCCCCCGGCCCCCCTCGCTGGACGTGGCTCGGTCCCGGCCCCGCTGCTCATCCCGCCCAGGGGGCGGCCGGCGGGACGAGCCCGGCGCTGCGGGCCGGAGGATGCGGAGGAGCAGAGTCGCCGTCGCCGCATCGTCGCGCCGTCCCCGGGGGGCGGCTGCCGCCTGGCCCCGGCGGCCGCTGGCGGGCCCGCGCGGCTGAGGCGGGCCGGGCGGGCGGAGGAGCGCCCGCCGAGGATGAGTGCGGGCTGCGGGCGGGACCCCCCTCGGAAGAGAGCCCGGCCGAGCACCGCCAGCCCCGGTGGCGGCTCCCAGGGAGAGCGGCCGCCGCCGCTCGGTCCCCGCCAGGAGGGGCCCGGGGGCAGTAGCCCCGCCGGCGGCAGCCCCGCCATCGCCGTGGGGAACAAAGGTTTGTACCGGCCTCCCCGGGGCAGGGGGAGCGGCCAGGCGAGCGCCAGTGCCGGGCGCGGAAGGGGCCTCGCCGGGGGTCTGTCCTTTCCTCCGTCCGTCCCCTCCCCTTCGTTGGCTCCGGGGTGCCGGGGGACGGGACGGCTCTGCCCGCAAGCCCTGGGCAGCGCTGAAATTGCCCAAACCGGGCTGGAGCGCTGCTCGGCAGCCCCGCCAGCCTCGCGGGATCCGCGGTCCCTCCCGGGGCTCGGCGGGAGGAGGCGGCCGGGGGCTCTGCCGGGACGCGGTGTCCGTCTGTGCTCCTTATTGCATCTCTGCTGCGCTTCTGTCGGCCTGGTACGCTGCAGGGGGCAGCGGTAAGCGGTGGGAGACGCGTTGCCTGCCCGGGGCTGGCCTTGTCGGGCGTGAATCGTCCCTAACTCGGCTTCCCGCATCCAGCGTGTCCCGGGTACCCGAGCCCGGTGGTGTGGGCAGTGCACGTTGTAGACGGCTTTGGGTACAGCATCGTTACCCTGGCTCCGTGCCTGATTCTCTACAAACTTGCAATAACAGTGCAACCGTCCAACGCCGCTAAAGGTAGCCGGTTCCCTGTGTGCCAGGACAAATACTCGCTGCAAGAGAAATGGTGTTCGGCGGGGTGTTGTGGCAGGCCATCGCGGCAGGGAGAGACAAGGGTGATGACAGGAACCCACATGGGCATGTGGCTGCGGGCCCGGGGCACTGCTGGCCCTCTGGGGCGCCCCTCCTGCTGCACAACAAAGCTGCATGGAAAAAGTTCCCACGTGGCTTCCTTAGGTTATTTTTATTTGGACCTAATGCTGTCAAAATAAAATTTTAATGCACAATAAGGTATCTATTTCAGGAATAGAAAGGAATACAGAGAAGGGGTGGGGGGAACCAACCCAAAAAGATTTACTGTGGTCTTCCATTGATGAGTTAAACCTCACTGACCAGTAACTAAGAGGCAACTTTGAGTTTGAATCTGTACGTATACACTCCTACAGAGCGATGAATTAGAATCTTCTAAAAATTTGGTAGTTTCCCTCAGTGGTAGATTCTGAGGAATGGTTTGGTTTAGGAGAATGATTTGGGGAATCTTGACTAAGAAATTTAGAGACCACTTTAAAAAAAAATTACACCGAAATCTGGTTTTATTGTTTGCACTGAATGTAAGCATATATTGTCTTTTTTTTGCCTCTTATGTTTTTATTACCTTATCTGTAGCGAAAAGAGATGTTAGTAGTAGTAAAGAAAAATGATGTGTGTTATATTGGTTATAGGGCTTAAATGGCTAGTCAGATGTGAAAGTTCATACCAAAGCCATTTTGTTCCATTCTGATGCTGCTGCTATCATTTCTGCTTACTGTGGTAGTGAATAGGTATTCCTTCCTCAACGTAAGTTTATACCTCAAGAGGTAGTCAGCTGCCTTCAAAGGGGTTTATTCACCCCATGTTTTAATATGTCTGGCTGCTGCTTTCCCCTTGCCTGTAGGCAATTTGGGTTAGCGCTTCAAATATAAGAAGGTGGAATTTGGTAAACACAGCGACTAATATACTTCAGTTTTAGTGAATCTCTAGAAATAAAAATCTTTTAGTTCATAAGATCTGTCAGGCTGTTACTTTTTTCCTGAGTGAGGTGAAGCTGAGCATTTGCTGAAAAATGGAATGTCTGAGTATTGCACAGGTATCCTTGTGCTTGTAATCGACGTACAGCTTGGCGTTACTCCCTGGTGACCTAGTCACATGGTGGCAATTTTGCAGCATTGTTTGGGCTGTTTCAGAACTGAAAATGATTTAAACATTTTCTGGAGATTGCTTTTGCATTCTAGAAATTGTATACTTTTGATGAGGATATTTGATCACCAGCTGTGGAAAAGTGTTCAAGGCCTTGAATGTTAGGGAAAGTGCTTATGAAACAATGTCTCCTATGGCCTACACTACGTATGCTACACAACCTCCATTAGCAGTGAAATGCTGAGTCTTTCTGTAGTGACTATTAATCAGAACAGACAGAGATGCTGTACTGGTTTTTAAGTTCTGCAAAACTACTGTTGCAATAGGGGAACTACAAATTTTGCTTACCTATTTGAAAGCAGTGAGCAAACACCTTGCATAGTCAGCAGTGGCAGGTAGATAACTTCTCTTGGCAAATGGAAAGAAAGGGAACTGAAGCTAGTTGGCAATTTTTCAGAATTATCTTTAAATGAGAACAACAAAAGTAAACTGAAAAACCCTTCTTATGCTAATGAAGATTACTTTCCAGTTGTGAAATAACTGCTTTGAGGTTCTTCTCCCTATTCCCCCCAAGTCTCTATGTAAATAGTTTGTGTCCTGCTGTTCTATTGAAAGTGTCCTTCACATTTTGTTGCTGTTAGGGGAGTAAGCGTTGGTAGACTTTACAAATTGTTTATGGATGGAAGGGAAAAGATGAAGTCTCTTTTTCAGCACTTGTCACTTCTAATGTGTACAATCTTTATATTAAGCCTGATGTTTCACAGTATGCTACATATGAATAAGGTTCTTGGCTGGGTCTTGGAAGATGCCTAGTTGGGTTTTTTTTGTTTGTTTTTAAGCTATGTCATGTTGCCTCTTCATTGCGAAATTCAGCAGAAGCCTTTTGGGGCTCACTGTGGTGGTCATTAAAGGTGATAATCAGAGCTGGAAAGTTCAAATTGCCTTTTTTTTTTTTTTTTTTTTAAAATCTAGAGATCTACTGTATTTTTTTAATCATATTAAAAAAAAAAAATTTGGATGAACAAAACCCACCACACACCAAGCCTGGCATTATAAAGACTATTACAGAAGCTACAGCTGCTGACTGATACAAATTAAATATTGCATCACATGTAGTTTTAATAGTGTTAGTGTCTGGATGATCCCTGTAGTAGAAATTATAATGAGGACTTAATTGAGGTATTTTTATCTTGATCCAGTGCAAGTTATCTTATTCATATGCAATTGTGTTGCAGTTTTTTCTTGTTTCATGTAATAACGTAGTGAACTGTGGTTTTTCAGTTTGTAAACAACGGACAATTACCACTTGGTTGGAGAATAAAGGACCCAAGACAACTGAGTCCAAAAGGTAAAATGTACAGCATACCTATTCAGAAGTTGTGTTCTTTGAGTGGGCTTGTGGGGAGCTCTGAGTGCAGGTTGCTGGTACGCTGGCTGCTGAAAAAAACACAACCCCATTTCTGCTGCTTTTCTTACCGTGGCGCATCCTCTTGAGTATAACTAACTGACAGACTTTCACTACAAAAACCGAACTAGTTGTGTCGTTCCCCGCCGCTCCCCTGTAACCTCCCAAACCCAAACTCTTTTGCTGATTTACTTCTTGAAGCACTTCACTGTTCAGATGAATAAATACTACTGCTCCTGCAAATGAAAAGATGGGAACTTGCATCAAGGGAAGGCAAAGTGGGACTGCTGCTTTCTGTGGCAACCAACCACTACGCCAAGTTAGTTGTTGTATCATGTCCTTAGTCAACAGCTCTGCTTTTAATTTTTGTTTCACATAGGGCAATAACAGTTACAGATTTTAGCTGACAATCCTGCATTCAACTCACAATTCTGTTACTTTACAGACAAAAGTCTGTTTTGGTTCATCTCGCTAGACTGATTGCAGGATGAGCATGTACAACTTGATTTAATTTGGACTAGAATTTACAGCTACTCAAGTGTGCATTTCAGGTATTTTGTGAAAGATTTTATAAAAGTTTTGCTGCTGAATGGCACCAGGTAAAGTTTGGTATTTTCTGCTAATGTAGTCTGTCAGAAGCAGTGTTTGCAAGGCAGCATTAAAATTAAACTCTTAAAAGAGTTTAACTGTCCAGTACGGAGGAATATCAGGTACTAGTTTTCTATAATTGCAATTGTAAATGGGCTGGCTTACTTTTCATTGATGTTTGTTAATAAATAGAAATTGAAATCCGTAGCAGTGCTAAAATAGCTAGGAAAACTTGTGATAATGATTAATACAGAAGTACACAGGGCTCAGTTACAGGCTCATAGCTTGCAATAAAGCAAAGATGTTAAGAGGATACTTAAGGAGTGAATTAATTCTTTTTATTTTATTTTTTTTTAAGATTCTCGTTAGAGTATCGTTTTTCTATGCCCTCCTCCAGCCTTGCTGACAGATTACAACCTAGTCAGTTTTAAGCAGTAGGTTCGTCGTGTAAACACTTCACGTGCCTATCTATTACACGATGTGCCTGTGCATCCCAATTTTAATTTATCTGAATTTGAACATTATCTTTGTGTTAGATTTGATTTCTTGCCTTAGGTTGACAACAGATGTTGTCAATATCTTTAGAGAGTCATTCATTGATATGGCAGCTGTAACATAACTTTCATTTTTGTTCATCAAAATTTTCAGTGCAGGAACAAATGTGAAGATGTGGGGTGTTAAATTATAACATAAGCCCCTCTAAAATACTTCTGGTTTTGAATAATTTTCCTATGGGTGAAGTTCTGAGCTGTCATCTGTTGCACCAAGATCCTTTATTTATTTGTATTGTTCAGAGTGATATATTCACCAAGACTAGTCAGGTTTTTTTTAATATTCATTTGGTGTTGAAGTATTTTTCTTTATTAATACGCTGACACAAAAATCAGTACATAAGTGTGAAATTACTTCCCAGTGTCGTCTTGAAAAGTTTCATCTGCTTATACAAAACTCACTTCATTTCCCTGTTGTAACTGTTAGGACACATTTCTTTCTGTTCTTTGTGTAAGACCACGCGGGATGAATTAGGTTATTTTTCTCTTCAGAAATAATAATTGATTTAACGTGTCTTTTAGTTTTTATTATCAGATCTAAATATATTTTACTCTTATGCTTTTGTAGTGTGATTTTTTTGAAGAGTCACGGGCTGCTTAAAAAGTAAGGAAGTAATAGGTTGTTTTTGAGACTATGGACTGCTGTGTCCTGCTCTTCTAAAAGATGAATTTGTAGCTCAGAGGGAATGGCTACAAAATCATTGATTTCCTTGGTCACTGTATATAACTGACTAAGATTAAAGCTAAGGGGGACTTTATCGTGTCTTTTTACTTTTTTTCATCTGAGGAAAAAACTCCTAAATAATAGCTTAATATTGTTTAGATTTGAAAATAAGAATAATGAACCACTGTAATAGATTTCTAAAGCAAGAAACTGATTCATCATCCTTTGGAGCCTCTAAATGGAAATAGGTTGTTACTGAGTTATGTTACCCAGTGCAGTAAAACTTGTTGATCCTGGTAGTGCTCAGTTACAAAGTATAATGGGTAAAATTCTGTAGTTTCTATTGAATGTTTATAATAATTCCTTTAAAAAAATAATATACATGTATGGAAATTCCATTTGGAAATAAGACATTAAATTGCCTTACTTCTCTTTCACAGCTTACACAGCAAAATTAATAATACTGAAGCAAATCTCAAGATGACTTCCATTAAGAAAGAGAATTTTTGTGAGCACGATGTGAAAAAGCTAGAGAATATTTGTCAGCAAAATTATTCAAAAATATCTGTGGAAGTCGGCACGAAGCATGTAAATTTGCCTCAGACAGGCAGCACGTGTAACTGGGAGGCTGAGGACAAAGATCCAGTCTTGGACGCAGAGCCTGTGAAGGGGACACAGTCTGGAGACCTCTTTAAAAATGCCAACATCGATCAGATGCACAAAACTGGCAAGCAGACTCCGAGAGGCTGTGAAGAAAGCAGTGACAATTGGACTCAGAGGAAATTATCATCAGCCCGGTCTTTGAAAATGGGAAATACAAAACTTTCTTCAAAAGACACCGAGACGGATGGACAAATGGCTTCATGCAATTCACGGAAGCTGAAGAGTTGCAATTCTGTCTGTTTAACGGGTGAACAAGAAGAAGGGGATGTAGTTCCGGAAAGTCCACTTTCAGATGCTGGTTGTGATGCTTGTGTATCTGATCCTGGAGGTCCTGGGAAACTGAGCAAATGTCAGAGTAGTTCAGGGGATTCACCTGCTTTTGAGAAAGAAAGTGAGCCGGAGTCACCAATGGATGTAGATAATTCTAAAAATAGCTGTCATGGGTCAGAGGCTGATGAAGAAACGAGTCCGTTTCCTGATGAGAGAGAGGAGGTTAATATGTCAAAATCCATAAACAAATCTTTTAGAATTCAATATGGGAATGCTGAACTGGAGTCAAGAAAGTCACATTTTTCTGCCAAGGGCTGTGAAAGCTTTGAGGAAGTAGATAATTCTGTTAAAGAGGACAGTCTGCATACAAAGTCGCCTGGGATCTCTCCTGCTCCCTCATCAGATTGCAAAGGTGCAAAACAGGGTGTGAAGAGAGACTCCAAAATCACTTCTCACTTCATGAGGATACCGAAGATTGAGGAGAAAAGGTAGTGTTCTGTCTGCCTCTTCATCTGTTTTTTCACTTTCTAAAATTTTCCTCTTTGATGGTAGCACTTTGGAGGCTGGATTGTATAAAGAGTTTTGAAAAATGTATGTTAAGACACAACGAAAACTTCGTAAGCTTGAAGTAACTTATTTTTAATGTGACTACTTGTGTTTCTTTAAAGGATATGTTTGTCCAGTGCAATTGTTTTAAATCATTGAGGATCTGCTAAAATTGGGAATTAAAGACACTGTAGAAAGTTCTTTCTCAAAGAAGTGATTTAAGACCATGGGATTTTTAATCCTTGAAAATGAAAGGTGGTGTGGGAGTGCTTTATGGACTGTAGCTCTAGCATTCTTTATTTCATTCAGAATACTTGAGGAAACTCGTGGTTTCTTGGTTGTTTGGTTTTTTTTAGTTTCATCTGTCAAAAATATTGAATCTATTTGAAGCATTAGTGCTACTGATGCTTTGATTGAAATAGATATGAAAAACTTCATTTTTGAAAGCAGTTGTAGAGATGTGTGTGAGGGGTTTTTGATTTTATTTTTTTTTTCGTTCATAATTTTGGAGAGAGAAGGACTAGTGATAACACACTACAGCAGCGGAGGTGGAAGCCCTGAGCATGACCCAGGACTGCGTATGCTAGATGTTGTGTAAGGACAAAAGGATAATCTCTGCTCTGAAGAGTTTAGATTTCAGTGGGAGCTGAGAAAGTGAATAAACAACAAAGGAGTAAGCAGAACCGAGAGGACTGTGTGTGTTGGTGTAATGAGCGATTATCTCAGTAGACTCAAGGCTTTAAAGTAGGGCAAGAAAGTAGTTTTGCATATCTTTACTGGGAGGTCCTTTCTGGATGTGAGAAGCAGCACAAACCATACCTTTCAAGGAACTGAAGAAAAGGATGATGGAGGGTGGGTAATTAGTGGCGGGAGGCTGTATTTAAGAAATCTTAAGAGATGAGTAGGCTGAGAGTGGATTTGGAAAACAAAAAAAAAGGCAGTTCTTAGGAAAAATGGATAGATGAAGAATTTGCTAAAAGTAGTATGGAGAAGGGGGTCATAAAGTTTAAAATGTTGGGTTTAGGGAGTACTGTTTTCACTAATTTAAATGAATTGTAGCAAAGCAGCAGAGATTGAGGCTTGTGTTTGTCAGTGATAGGGCATGGTGTGTTACAACAAATCCATATTTGATAAGGGAAATTCATGCAAAAGTTTCGCTGTGTGGCTAGATGGGAATCCTAGCAGTGCTCTGCAGAATAATTAGTAAGGTAGAGAGTATGGGCTGTAGAGACTTTTTTTTTTTTTCTTTTTGGGACCTAAACAAGATAATGTGAAGGTTATAAACCTCAGTGCCAGGCAAAATAGTGGTGTTGTCTGTAGTGCTTGAAGGGCAATTAGAAAACCTTAAAAGCTTTCCTCCTGGTTTTCATTAGACCAGGTCTACAGCAGGTAATAGAGTGGCTCAGATCTTAACTTGCAGAGAAAGCAGCAGTAGTGCATCAAGCAGGCTTCAATCATCAGTAATGCTATGCCAGAATTACCCTTTGGCTCTCAGATGAGCACAGTGGGCCTGTACACAGCATCGTGCTGATGTGGCTACACCGTTTGTGCATGATTGGCTAGGTTGAAGGCATCGTCTGTGGCTGGCATGTGCATAGATGCAGCAAACAGGTTGGACAACATCTTTATCCAAGGGTGGAGTAAGTTTGCTAAGGGGAATTTAGAGGTCTAAACAGTACCTCAAAGCGTGTGCTTTTAACTTGTTTTGCATTTTACTCTTGAGAACTTTCTCTTGCATGAGAAGCATCTGGTGTGTTACATCAAATATACAGCAGGTTCAGACTTTTCTTCCCCCAAATATCTCAGATCATTAAAGAGGATTAGATCCTCTGCTCTTGCATGTATTTGAATTTTGCAAGTGTTTTTTGGATTACTTTTAAATTTCTACTTCCACTGCAAATATTGTATGTCTGGCATGAAAAATATAACCCTAGTGAGAAAGGGTGATTAAGAAAGTTATCTTTCAGTTTGAAGAAGGAATATGCACATCTGTGCATGCATACATGTTTGTTTTCTAACAGTTGAGAAGAGGCTACAGAGGGTATCCTGACAAATGCCACCAATGAGTGAGTCTGCTGTCCCTGGATAAACGTGTCCTGTTGGGAAAGAGCATGACTCTGCAGAGGAGAACCCTGCCTTGTTAACATATTGCAGTTCCGTGAAGGTGTTTGTAAGCCTGTAGAGAAGAGTGTTTTGTAGACACCACGGACCTGCCTGTGTTGGGAGGAGGAGGTTGTTGGTGGTGGGAGTTTTCCCCAAACAAAGCTTTGGCCTGGGGCCACAGCAAAAGCTAGCGAATAAACTGACTGTGATATAAACGTCATTCTTGAGCGGAAGTTCATGTATTTGCCTACCAGGTTTTTCAGTGTAAATAAAATGTTTCAAATTTTTTTTTTATTTTAACAGCAGAAAAGAAAAGTGTGAATTCAAACCCCAGAGGCCAGGAAGGAAGATTCCTAAATATATGCCACCTCCTCTTCCAACTAATAAGAAATGGTTTGGGACACCGATTGAAGAGATGAGAAGAATGCCTATGTGTGCGGCGCGTCTTCCTCATCTGCGACCCTCAGCCAATCATACAGTCACCGTCAGAGTACGATAATTCAGTGTATTACCCCAAATCAAATTTCTTACTGAAATGTTTAATAATATGAAATGCCAAATGTTAGTCTTACAGTATCAGCAGGTTGTGGAAATCTTTCTTTGCTGTTCCTTGCGAGCAGACTGGGGCAACTGATTTTCCTGAAAACTGGCTTTTCTGATGCACAAAATTAGGATATTAAGATCCAGAAGAAATGTGATTATGATTTTACTACCTCTGGCTTGTTAGGGACAAGTAATTCTCTTTTGCATAGGTGTGTGTACTTCCTTGACTTGAGTTGTAAAGTGTGGGAATTTAAATATGTCTGCAAGTAAAATTTGTACTTCAATGTTTTTATGTTATACTTTCATTTTTAATATGATTCTGGTTTGGGTTCAAGATATACAAAAGGCTCAAAATATGAAAAAGACAAAGAATGAAAAGGAATTTCTAGCAATTTTACTGCTGCATTTTAGATAAAATCTAATATATTTGCCTTTAATTCTTTGGAGTAGTATGCAGTCAAATTATTGTTGAAATAAAACATGTGACCAGAAACCTGTGGGGTCATGGATAAATCTCAAATGAAAGAAAAGCACATTAAGTTTAAATGCAAGTTCTGAGAGAATCAGTGCTGCCAGAAGGCCCTATAGTTGATTAGATACTTGAATTCATAAATGAGGAAGTATTTAGCTGATAATTGGACATAAAATAATTGCATGCATTACCTTTATTTCAGTGTGTTTCAAGAGGTCAAATGACAAGGTGGTTTTCTTTTCAGCAAGTATAATGTAAGAGTAACGGATGAATTTTTTTGTTTGTAACTGACTGTCCATCGTGTGGTTGGTTTGTAGCTTTCCCCTTTCCAAAAAGTGTAGCTGTAGATGAGAATATTTTTTCACTATGTTTTCGCTTACTTTATATTCTTCCATTTAAAAACTTGAAAGTAGAGTCTGAGCTTTTTTTCCCCTCCTTCTGTGTTGCAGGTAGATCTCCTAAGGGAAGGAGAGGTGCCTAAACCTTTTCCAACTCACTACAAAGATTTGTGGGACAACAAACATGTTAAAATGCCCTGCTCAGAACAAAATTTATACCCTGTAGAGGATGAGGTAAGATAAAGTACTTACACTTGTGTAATTAAATAAGTTTGTTTACATATAGATGAGTTTTGAGTTTACTGCTTTTGCTCAGTTAGAAAACTGTGTGTAGGGAATTGGAAAATCAAATACAGGAACATACCTGATCTGAAAAGCTGGATTCTGGGTTGTGAGCAGAAGATTTTTTTTTTTTTTCTAGTAATTGATTTGATGGTGTATATATTTCTGTACTTCTATGGAGTATAAGCTTATACTTTATATAAGTCATGTATTTGTATACTTACACGTTTATATGGTTTGGGGTTTCTTTTTGTGAAGCAATTTGGGATGCCAACAGATGTGAATGAATTTATAACCACATTCTGATTATAATATTCTGTTAGATGTTGCTGATAGATTGAGGTGTATCTGTCTGCTGTTCCACTAAAACAACGTCAGAGAGATTAGAGTTGGCCCTGCGTGGTTGGTTCATCTGGTATTTCTTGTCACTGCTTGAGACTTACTTAAACATACCCACTGAAATACTTTTAGACTGTGGTGAATAAAATGAGCAAGTGTGTCCTTACTCATGTGTAGTGAAGACAAGTATCAGTAAATCCTTGATCTGAATCTGAAACAGATAATTGTTGTACCCTCTAGGAAATATGCAGTCTCTTCATTTATCAATTTTACAGATGGAATATAAAATGAATTTAGTTGATGTTTCAGAGATAGTGTTGATAAGATGTTGCCAGTTGAGCAAGATGAATTGTCTCTACCCTTGTGGTAGTCTCATAAGAGATACCATTGTTGCTTGCAATGGGCAATAAGGCTTTCTGTTGAGAAAAAATATCACAGAATGTCTTAAATTTGGGTTGGTACAAGTGTCAGCCACAGCAGTATGCTTTTATAATCTGTGCCCTTATTGTTCTTAATATTACATTTTTATGAAGTTGGTTCAGTTTGTATTTTTGAGTTGTGGATTTTATAAACTGTGGTCATGTTTTATCTACAAAATCCACTGTCTTCACAAGGAATGGACTGAACATTATTTGTCCTTCTTGAGATGGCATGAGGAAGAGTTCTGCATATGTGAAAAAGAGCTCTTTATGAATTTTGTGAATGCTTCAATTAAAAAGGAACTCTTAAGGAGGTAAAATGCAGTGGACTAGAAGTTTCAGAAGTACTTTACGGTTACTCAAACTATGTAGTTTATTTTTAAAGAACTTCACAAATAGAGCAAAGTTTATTTAAAAAATGTGGCAAGGAAGACAATTATTAGTAAATATGTCTTTCTGTTTTGGATAACTTAATCTGACTTTGGTTTGGGCTTTTGTTTTAAAGAATGGAGATAGAACTGCTGGAAGTCGATGGGAACTTATCCAAACTGCCTTACTTAACAAATTTACTTGCTCGCATGATTTGAAGGTAAGCTTATCAATTTGAAGTCAGGTCTATATACATATAAGTACATTCAGGCTCCCCATGTACTGGTAGTGATTCTGGCTCAGTCCTATTTGTTTAATCACTTCTAAAAATAAATTTTTAAATATTTGTGCTGTTCAAGGGATTCCCTAATGAATTAAGGGTCTTAATTAAAGACTCTTAAGTTTTACCACTGAATTTATTAGGTATTATTAAAATGAATTGTCTTTTCTAAGGCTGTACAAAACTGTGTTTGTCCAGTGGTATCTACTAGTTTGTGGTAAGTGTAGCATGTTGGCTTTTTCTACACCCAGATGGTAGGACGCTGCACAGGTGAGAGAGTTTGAAACAGTGACTGTTCATGCCAGTGTACTCCACTAAAATTGCAACAATTCAAGCTGCTGACAAAAATCTGTAAATTTTGGAGACTAATGCGCTGTTGATAACTCTTGTAGTTCTCATTGGATTTTAATGTGTTGTGATTTGGAGCAGCTTAGAATTGCTATTATGTTTTTTTTGTGAAGAATAATGTGATTTAGGTTATACCGGAAAGACAGGGAAGGAGGAGGATGCAAAAACTACAGATAAACTTTTAACGCATAAACAGTATTCCCCAGCAACTAATGAAACTTCCCTTGATAATTCTATTTTATTTGGCTTTTTTTTGTGAGAGTTTTTTAAAGGTGGCTGGTGTTGTAAAGGGCCTATTTAATTTTGTTGTGGCTCTGATTTTAAGTTCTTAAACTGGTAAAACTTCTGCTATGTTGCTGAGGGACACTTTGGTATTTTTAAAGAGAGCAAGCATGGGGTGGGGAATGTTGCGCATCGTAGGCAGATCCAAGCATGCCTTGTGTTGTTTTGTGCTAGGAGGAAAAACTTGTAGACTAAAGCTTATTCAATGCTAAACCTAAAATACAGGATTATGTATCATGGTGTTGCATCATATTAATATAGTTTTATGGATTTTTTTGCTAGGCCTTGTAACAGGTTTTAGCCACTAGATGGTACTGTTCCTTCAAATAGGACATTTCATAAAATCGTTTTTCTTCTGTTAATATGTATCTCTAAGGCTTATTTTGTTGTGCTCTTTCCATAGGAGGCTATACTGAGGTACAACGTTGCTTATTCCAAGAAATGGGACTTCACTGCTCTTACTGACTTCTGCGAGAAGGTAAACCAAGTTCATTTAAAATAGGAAGAAAAGTAAAACATAAGTGACTACTTTGTCTATACGTCTCAATGCTTTTGGCTTTATTTCTCTTTTCAAGAATAAAGGTTTTTGTCTATGTGGACAGTTGTTTGGCTGGTAACTTCATTTCAAATGATAATTGTAGTTCATAAACTGGATTAATTTAAGCAGGTAATTTGGGTGCTTCAGCGACAACTAACGTTACTGAAGGTAAGGTGAGACATGCCTTTTCTCTGATTTATGATAACCAGATTTATGAATAAATTGTATTAATATTTCCAGTGTAATGTTTTCTTGCTTTAAAAAGTGTTGCTCTTTTTTTGTTCCTTTTTAAAAGAACTTTAATGTTACATTACAGTGGTGTTTATATAAGCTGTGCTTTGCTGGTGTAGCAGTAAAATCTTGCTGTATGCTGAGATGATGAATTTAGACTAGAGCCTTGGAGAGGCTGGAGTCGTTTTTATGACGTTGTTACCTTTCTGGAAGAGAATGGAAAAGAAAAATTAATAGTGGCTGGCAAATGCAAGTTGGACTATTATTAATGTACATCTTGACTGACAGTCAGAAACTATGCTAATTAAAGCAGTATGGGAGATTAAAATGAGATGCAATAGAAGTTGTAATTGTCATTCCAGCAACTCAGAAGTGCTTTTAAAACACGTGTGCTTTCTTGGGAGGGGCTTGCTAAGCTGTGTTAAGGTTCAGTGGAAACTAAATTTGATTTGAAGTTAATTTTGTTAGTTACGTATGTTTAAAATAGATATCTGCTTAGTTCATGCGGTCAGAGGAACTGTTCTTTCTAATGCCTATTTCCGTTGCTTATAGAGACTACTGTTTTACAGAATGAGTTTTGTTTTGCACGCAACACAGTATTTTTATTACTGACAGAAGGTGCCTATGAAAATACTGGTGGTATCATATTTGCTGACCATGAGAGCTGCTGTGTTTGCCTGTCTTGCCAGTCTAGTGCTCCTTCCTATCATCTGTGGAGTCTCTCCATTTTTCAGGCTGTCATGGCTGGGTGGTAGGGGCTGTGGACATCTGCCTTCTTTGCTCCTGTTGACTCTTGTACTAACCAAAAATTAACTTGGCCTGTTCAATCTTGTGTTATTAAAGAATACATATTTAAATTATTAGAATGTTTTAAAGTACAAGCAAACTGTTTATTTAAAAATCTGACTCGGGAATGTACCAGATTTGCATCATATTGCTACAAATGCAACTGACCTTGTTCTGATGTGTTCATATCGTGCATTTGGGAGTTTGGAAACTATGGATGATTAGATTCAGAGATCGTTGACCAGGGAGAGTAAGTAATACCAGCTATCTCCAGAGAAGAAAGGAACAATAGGGAAATGAACTATGTATCGGGCATCCATCTTTCGCTGAGGGTGAAAAGGCAATTTCTGTCACATGGGAATGATGATTTATTTGTGAGGTTCCCAGATGAAGGGAGGAGAGATGTTTCAAAAGATGGATTTTAGACCAAGGTGGAGTGTGCAGCAGTATGTTAAATAAGGAACAGTGAAACAGTGTAAGAGAGTGGCTCCTTGTAGACTACAGGAGCAAAATTTTACCCTGGCTTTGTTTATTGAATGTATTGAATTTAGTGAATAGAACATGCGGAGGAGTTACATCTTGTAGAGACATGTTTAATTCTTTTCTGTTTTTAAGGGATGCGTGAATTCTTCAAGTTCTGTAAATTAACAAGGCATCTGCTTTCAAAGACTGTTTGCAGTCTGCTTATGTGAGCAGCTATTAAGTGAAAAGTGGAGATCCTCTGTGGAAATGACCTAAATATACCAGTGAAGTATAGTGGTGAAGTATAGTTTTTGAAGTTACTGTATTTGAGAGTTAATGAATAAGAGTTTACCGTTGGTGTGTGTATTTTCTTGTTTATCTTATGGTTTTGAGGGAACAGGGCAACTGTTTCAGGTCACATTTGAGAGGGCTGGTTGAGAGGAAAGCTGGCTTGAGTACTCAGCCCAAAGGGAGGGGCAGCAGCTCAACAGAAGGAGAAATAGTCATAAATATATATTAAAAGATTAAAACAGAGTCTGTTATCCTCAAATTTCTATTTTTATTCCTGGGCACTATTGACTTCCAATACAGTCTTAACCAAGAATTCTGTGGTCTGATTTACAAGGGAGCTGGGTCCACAAATCTAATGGTGTCTATTTTAGTGATTCATTAAAGGCCACTGTGTTCAGATATTACTTCACTAGGTCTGTGCTTGCTAAATTATAAAGTATCATTTGTTATTTTATCTTCTGATTCTGGACACAGGTCACCTTATCTGTTAATCTGTTAAATGCTTTCATATCAGTCTTGCATTGTGTTTCCTATTTTAGGTAGTTTCCTTCTAAGTTACGCAATCAAAATATGCATTATTTTTAAATCCTAGTTGTAAGATTCAAAGAAATTTCCTTGTAATAATAATTACCAGTTTCTTGGACTTAAGTTTGTTTTCCTTTAAGATTAAAGCACTTTTGGCTTTCTTAAGTAATGGGAAATAAATACCATGTATTTGAGCCAGGATTTTTTTCCAGAACGTACCCTGACGTGTACAGACTGACCAGTTTTACGGTTTGTCCAAAATGTTGTCAGAAGAGGGAGCCCTCACACTATTTTCAACAGATTCTTCTGGATGCCAGTTAAATTTGTACAGTGAAGTAAATTTGGGAGCTTGGATTGTTGTTTTCTTTTAAAAAGTTCGTAGCACCTATCAGTAATGTACGTAAAGCTCTGGGTAGCTTATTTGCTTCAGATATCTGACAGTTTTGTTGTCCTCTATGGGATTTCCACACTGTTGTATTGATTTGTTTTGCCAACTGTTTGTTAATATTGGCAAACAGGTTTAGGATTTACTCAAGTTATTACTTAGTGCATGAAAATTATCAGTGCTGATGTTTTTCTTCTTACTTGCAAAATTCTTGTCCCTTGTAAGTCATCCTTGTTTTCCCAAAACTTACCTAGGAGCCAGACAGGAAAGAGGAAACAGCAAGCAGAAATGGAAACGTGAGGAAATGGCTGTGGATGGAGCTGTCTCAGGACCCACAGTGTGTTGTGGATGAGCTTTATTTATGTGAATGATGATAGGTTGGGAATTTATTACGTGCTTTTGATGAGCAGTTCTATGTACTGTAGTAGTTTTTATTTTTCCTTTTTGTAGATTTCCCCTCTCACTTCCAGGCAAGACCAAATTCTTTTGCTTTTTCCCAAGTGCATGAAATAAAAAGTCTAGTGAGGTCATTCAAGGCTTATGTCTTAGATTAATCTCCAACAACAGCAACTTTTTTTAAAGGGAGAAGTAGAGCTTTATCATTTAAGACAATCATGCAGTCTGCTGCTGTAGATTGGGCCTGCTTGTTTTGGACATGCTTTGTTTTTATTGCGTTGCTTTAAAGTCTCTTAGAGCTTAAGTGTAATTCTTGCTAATGTTGTTTCATGAACTCTTCCTATTTTTTCTTGCATCTGTCCTGAGGAGTGTTTAAATCTGAAAATGACATGACATTGTATAAGCAGTGGATAAATTTCTTTAAAGGTGATCCTTCTTTTAAGTTCAGTTTTAGTTGCATAGTATACAAGAACTTAAGTCAGCAGGGTTTACGTTGTGAAGCTTCAGGAACCTTCAGGATTTACAACCTCTGTCATCATTAAAATCTGGGCTCTTGAGGTAAACCAGTCTGTGGGCAGCCTCACAGCTTGTTTTTGACCTTTATAGTAGAGTTGTATCAAACTGAGTTATTTGGTCCCGTCTAAAACTTGTGAGATTCAGCAGCAATACTTCAGTTACATATTTTTTCAGTAGATTTTTTTATTAAGACAGACATTTTAAAGTGCCTGAAAGGAACTCAGCAGGCAATAAAACAACAATGGGTGCTGTTACTGCTTGCATGGTTTAATTTCAGTAGTCTTTTATACTCCTTTGAAACCTGGAGAACTATAGCATTTACATTATTTTAGTGTCATAAAACAAAGGAATAACTCTCGCATGCTTTTCAGTTCCTACTTGCAAGTTGTGCAAGTTATAGGTGTTCTCATATGTTTCAGTAAAAGGAAAGAATCAGATTTAGTCGTCTGATTTTTAACTACTCTTGCTGCTTTTATGTATGTGCAAAGCAGAGAGAGAGGGACTCATGTTATGTATGCAGGACTGTTCGCATTTAGGATTCCCCAAATATTTGTGTTTAGAAAGTTACTTTGTGAAATAATGTCTGTATACTATACAGTGCTGAAAAGGATTAAATCCTATACTTGGGCATGTCATTAAAAGACAAACTGTCATCTCTGGTGATGACTCATGTATTGGAAATTGCAAATAGTTTAGACATAAGTTTGATCTCTTAAGCATAGACCGAAGATTGGAATTTAGGTAAATTTGTGTGATGTAGACAGTGATTGTCTCTGAGCTTCTGTGAGTCATCTGAAAAATGGATCACAGCATGTCTTGCAGATGTTCACATTGTATCCATAATTATTTTTATGTTTGTCTGGACTCTTTGAGCTTGATCATCTTGGTGGAAAGTTTCCATCTGTGAAATGGAAAACATACAATGAGCAGTCAGGAATGGTGTAAAGGTATGTAATAGTTTCCATATGAGGAATGTCTAAATAAGCTAGGACTGTTTCATCTTTCCTCATACTTAAGAGAGAAGTGAGGAATGGGTATAGCAGTAGTGTCCAAAATAAATGTAAGAGAGGCTGAAGAGGAAATGGCTTTATTCTTCTACTACAACAGTTAAGGGACACCAGATGGGTGTTCCTAGCAGGTAAGGGTTTCAAAATCAGACAAAAGTAATTACTTATTTAGATACTGAATAAAAGGCTGTGGAACTCCTTGTCAGGGGATGTAGAGGAGGACGCTGTGTCTTTACATCAGGCTTTGGAGGGATTTGGAGAAATTTCTGGTAGAAGGATCCCATTGACAACTACACAGATACCGTGATGGACTCTGGAAATTTCTGAAACTGATTACTGCAAGTAAAGAGCTTTGTGAGGAAGTGCTGAGGGTTATTTGCTTTTCTTGCCATTAGACTTTTCTAGGCATCTTTTGTTGATGGGCTTTCGTGAACTTTTGTCCATTTTTATATTGTTACAACTTCTCTGGGTTGAAGTTGAGAGGCAGAAGTGGCCTTGTCACATAGGCCCCATTGTGGTGTAGTACCAATATGAGATGTTGCTGACAGAAAGGCATGGGGATCTATACACTAGCCTTGTTTAGGAGGACAAAATAATACAGATAATTGACATTTTAAATAAACCTCAGTTGAAGGCATTTATGCCTTTTAAAATTTGTTTTTTCAGGAACTTTAATGTTCTGCAGAACTCTAAACCCTTGGTGCCTACTTGATGCAAGTAAGAAGACTTAAAGGGGATATGCTATCACTGTCTTTACAAGGACACTCATTCTCCGCTGTATAATACTGTTAGATTTGGCTTTTAGTGTAGGAAGAAGCATATGTGTCTCTGCAGTGCTTGTTTGTGGATGTCTTGTGGTCTTTCTGTCTTTTGGGAAAGCTGATTGAAGCCAATCAGTCTATTTAATGGCCAGGATCTGCATATTTGCTGTTGATTCCCATATAAATTCAGGAAATTCTTTTCTGTTGTGAAAGAAGCTGTATAACTTTTACACTTTGATTTTTCTATGAGGTTGAAAGAAACATGATAATGCTCTTTAAAAAGCCCAGTCTCTTCTCCCGTCTATACTTAATTGCAGAGAAGGACCTTCAAAGAACGTACCAGACCACTTTATCTGTGGTCCTTTTTCTCCTTTTCCAGTTAAGCATGAGTTCACTGGTTTTAGCCTCAAAACTGGCTGCTAGCAGGTTTGGGGTTTTTTTATGGCACAAATCTCAGCTTATCCTAAAATCTGATAAAAAGCCATGTAGCAAGAAAACAAGGTCAGTTGCCAAGCTGAAAGAATATATTGCTATTTTTCTTCACCCTTTAGTTATGCTTTTACATGATATAGAATATGGGCTGTTAAAAATGTTTGCCTTACAATTACAGCTTTGAAACAGGATTAGAAAAGGAGTCCCATTCCTCCCTGCTTCTTTCCATTAAAGTTTGCATGACGATCGTACTTCTGGATGCCAGATCCTTTTAGAAGTCCAGAACAGTCAGGATATGAAACTTTGTTATTGCCTACTTTTACATGCAAGTGTCTACCCATAAATTTCTAGAACCTCATTTAATACTTTTTCAAAATTTTCTGTAAATGTCACTTGCAAATACATAAACTTATTAATATATAACATACAAGATAAATATGTAAATAAACTCATTTATAAATACAACTTTTTCTATTTTCCATAAATATCACACATCCACATTACAGATGTTTTACTCTTCCGAAAGTCTGGTTTACTTTTCTTGAAAAATAAAATCTAACTATGGTACTAGAAATTATTTTTCATTTGCAAAATTCCTTACTATTTAATTTTGGCCTAGCAATATTCATATGGATATGTGCACACACTTTCTAAGGTAGCACTTTTTTTTTTTTTCCTACAGCAGGTGTTCTGCACAGATTCCAGAATATAGGAGGAGTGGTGGAGCATATTACAATAAGTCTTGTTTCTGTTAGTGAATGCTTTGCACTTAGGAATAATTAAAATAAATAGAAGAAAAGCTCTTATATTTCACTGAAAAAACCTAAGAAATGTGTATTATTGAATTGCTGAATTATGTTGTAAACCTAGTAAAACCTAGGATATATCTACAGAATGTGCTTAGTGTGTTTTTTTGGCCAAACTACAGTTTCTCATTTGAATGTATGTTGCTACGTAGCATACCAGCGCATTTTGCCTGAACTTGGTACTTTCAGAAAATGTCAGATAGAAGTAATTGAGTTAAGATGGAGCATATTAAATGTTTGAGAACTGAGCAGAAAAATCCGATGTGCAAATATTGTCAGTATGTCTGCTTCCTCTCTAAGAAGAATTGATTACGTTTTGAGATCACTGAGCTGATTTGAATGAAATTAAGAACTGCCCTGTCAATGAAATACTCCAATTACAAAATTTTAAACAGCCACAGAACCACAGAGCCTTTAAGTGTGAGTGATCTTAACCTTAATAACCTTAATTTAATAACCTTAAGAAATTTTGCAAATTAGCTGGACAATTTTGGAAATCATGCTTTCATTTTTCCCCCATTATTTCAGTTTTTCATCTGAAAAAAGACTATAAATGCAACATTTGAAGGTGATGCGACTGTAGTATAGTCTAGTTGGATTATGGTTGAGCTCTGGATTTTCACTCATTTGAAAAAGACCAAATTGTTTAAGAACACCCACTACTGTTAAGTATGTGCATATCTTGGGAGATTTGTATATTTTAAGAAGGCTTTACCCACTTTTGTCTCCTGCCAGGTCTTATGAACCATGTCAGTCTTTCCTGTAAATTCTGTTGTTTGAATGACCTGCTTGAAAAAAATGATTGCTGTAATCAGTGGTACTGGAATAGAAGGAATTTTAAAGTACCAAATTGTTCTGGTGACTGGGTTTTTGATAAATCATTTTTATAATTGTCTGGACAGTACTAACAGAAGTGAGCCTTGTACAGAGATGTCAGCACTACAAATGTAGGCTTTTAAGCAAGAAACAAAATGTCCCGAGGCTGAAAATAGCCTATTTGTTGCTCCTTGCTGGATTTCATTTTAGTCCAGATGTTTTCAAACAATTTTCTTTACATCAAATTACCTTTTTAGAGTCTAAACTGAAAAGGTCTTTTGAGTCTGCCATGAAGGGTTTCCTTTTCACAGTAGCAGAAAGGAATTTGTCCCCATATTGAACAAAATGTGAGCTTTTCTGGGATGGGGGAATGTGCATCTTGTACACATTCAAAACATTAGAAGCTAAGCATTGTAGAGGGGAAATAGCACCAAGTACTGAATTACAGGCTTTTTCTTAGTTTTCTGTACTTTCTCAGCAAAACAGTTGAAGATGTTTTAAGTGGTGTTTTGTAAGCACCATTGCGATGACTGTTGCATCAGACTGTTGACTCAGAATTACCAGGGAAGGTATATCTACATATACCAGGTGTAGAGTTTTAATTATATTGTGTCTTAAGTGTTTGTGGATACGTAATGCTTTGAGACAATGTAAAGATACATCCTGAGGATCTCTTCCATAGTTTTTCATTGTATTGAGAACATTCCTGTTTAAAAAAGAGAAAAGAAAAAATCTAGTAAATATAAATGTTATGGTTTCAAAAGCTATATTTTGATTGTTGCTTTATTTGTTTTGCTTTGGCAGCAGGGGGGCTGATGAACAGATTTCTTTGCTTCCATTGTATTATGTGTAAATTATCATTTATCTGTGCTCAACTGTCTATCCCAAATGACTAGGAGAAGTTTCTTTTGGTTGTGGTGGCTTTCCTTAGCTGCTTTGTGCCTTTAGATTTATTTTTTTCAGTATCTGGAGCAGTTAGAATAAAAAAAAAAAAAAAAAAAACACAAAAACACAACAAACCTGATGATGGCCAAAGCTTTCAAGGGAAACACTTTCTGAAAAAGTGTACCTGGAAGTAGGGAAGCGATAAAAAGGCATTACCGTTGTTAGGATGACTATGAAGCCATAAATGAAGTGTATTGTTACTATATTCCCAATTCTTTTCATGCCTTTTCATCTGAAACACTGAATTTGTTTATATTGCTTCCTTTCAGAGTTTGTTATTAGTTGCCACGCATTCCTTAAAGAGCAGGTTTGCAAGGTTGCAGAATGTGTACTCTGGAGATGGTCTGAGGGTCTTATATGGCCAATATAATCATAATTACTGGTTATTTTTCTCAAGATGTTGGTAATTTTGAGTCTATAATTCTGACAACTAAGCAAAAAATAGGCTATAGATTTGTTGAAATCTACAATGATGTTGTGTTTTCTTTAGCTGATCCTTCTTTTTCCCCTTCTGTTTGTGCTTGACTTTTTTTGGTGATGTTAAAGAAAATACAGTTTTCGTAAGAGCAATAGCTATGTTGTCTCATGAAGCTTTTAGTGCCAAGGATATTGGTTTCAAAAGTGGTTGAAGAAATTTGTAGTTAAATCTGATAGCGTTGGAATGGTTCTACACAATGTTTTTTTAGCAGATGTTTTTAAAATCACAGCAGCATTAAACATCTCCCCCCCCCCCCCCAAGTACTGTGTTTAGAGAGGTAAAAGGTTTGAATGAACCTGGAAATGGATTGTTTTCACCCTTAGCTTGTGTCATTCAGAGGAAAGATACTTCCCCCCACCATGTTACAGCCCTGTTGTAGAAACAAGGTCATTGTCCTTTTCTGCTACTTTGTTCTTCCCAAGAGTAACTCAAAAGTATTTAGAAAGCAGTATTTGACTTTTTTTCCCAGGACTCCGCATCGCTTCAGAAATGTTTGTGATTCTTCTACGCAATAATAGAATTGCTCTGTAAGAACGTGCAGGTAGACTCTCTTGGTGGCACGTAGAGAATTCACTCATTGGTAATGAAAATGATTGTGGTTAGATTTACAGTACCTTAGAAGTACAAACCGGGCTTCTAAAGCCATTAAGAGGAGACGGCAATATAAATATACATTTTTCTCTCAGAGTTTATTTAGCATATTGAAAAGCTTTGAGAATAAAGCTGCCATTGTTAGGGATGATACACCTGAGAGATCATTCCAGGGTTGGATTGGCAGAAGACGCGAATGAGCCTTCAGGGAGAAAAAAAAATTAAAGAAAAATGAATTAACCTCTGCCTTGTAAGCTGTCTTCCTTTTTTCTTTTGAAGTGTCAGTTTGTGGTTTTGATAAATGTCAGAAACATTCTTAAATAAGATTCTTCTCCGCATAATCCAGTGTTACGGGCTTTTTTTTTTTTCCCCCCCTCTTCCCTCCGAAGATTACTTTGTCCTTCCTCTGGTTTCTAATCAGACAAGTGCTCAAGAAATGGGATGGATTTGACAGCTAAGTGTGTTTCCTACTGCATTAGTTTTGTAAGGGAACGAAAGGAGGCAGATGAGAGTTTATTCTCTCCTGCAGTTTTGGAAATTCATTAACTTAATAAAATGGGAACTAAAGTCCGTGCCCCTGCCTCACTGACCCCCGCTTTTGTTCTAGGTTTTAATCTTGTATATACGTATAGTATTTTATGTTACCACAAAGAATCTGTTTTACGTAGGCATACAAGTTAGCAGGCTGCAGCCTAGTGTATCTGTCTAGGTATCAGATACACTGATAGTTGCAGCACAGTGTATTTAAGTAGAATTCATCTACTCCTTGTCAAGAAGAAAAGCCTTTGTAGAGAGTATGACTTAGTGAAGCTTGTTTTGGCTTTTTGGGGGTATATTAAGTTAGTATATTAGTTTTCAAAGTCACCCAATAAGAACTTGTTTAGGCTTTTTTGGTTGTTTTTTTTTTTTTTTTCCCAGCTGTTCCAAATAACAGATTGAGAGAGTCTGCTTTTAGGATTCTATAATGTTTAAGAGTGCTTATGATAAGGATTAAGGGAAGAGAGGGAGTACAGGTTGGCTGTCTGAGGTTGGTTTACTTTCAGGTGAAAGACTTAAATGTCATAGACCGTGGCTTGGTTGTTTTATTGGCGCTGAGGAGCTCTACTCATGGATCTAGACTCAACCATCTTTAAGTGTTACACAAACAGCATACAAAAAGCATGCGACTTCTGTGACAGGAGAACAAGTAATTAAGTACATGCTGCTCTGGAAGGAAGAGAAAATGAAGACAATATTGCTTAGTGCAATAAAGGAACAGCCACGTGTTGTGATTGCTTAGAACGCTCAAGTATTTGTATAAGTGTCTCAAAGGAGAGTCTTAGCTGGAAGGGAATAGTGAGGGAGATGCTTCGGGATGTCTGGGAGCTTCTGTGGAATACACTTAAAAAAGGAAAAAAAAAAAAGTGTAAAATTAAAATTGTTACTGTTATCCAAAAGTGCACAAGACCCAGTATCTTATAGAATAGTGCAAGAGCACAACTGAACTCTTACATCTCATTTGACAGTGAAATGGCAGCCTTTGGAAGGGGGGAGGTACAGTCTGTGTATTGAATGAAAAAAAAAAAAGCACTATTTTAAATGCTTATGGGTGGAACAAGACTGTTAACAGTCTTAAATTAAGCCTTCAAAAACAAGTTCCTATTGTCCTTGTTCCCCAAATAGATTTTTTTTTTTTAACTTTTTTTCAGTTTTTTTGCTTTCCCTCTTATCCTCACAAAAATTGCAAAATTACAGAAGTTGATCAATTTTTTTTTTCAGGAGACTCTTCCAAGTTGTCTTAGGGTTCATGGCGTGTTCCACCTGCATATTCCTTGCAGGCGGCACTGAGCAAATCTTTCTCTTGGTGAGAATGTGAATAGTGTTGCTTTGTTCACATATCTTTCTTTGTTATTTTCTTTGAATTGCAGACTTGAAGGAGGTTTAATAATGATGTCATGTCTAGGTAGGCTATATATGTCCTTATTTGCTACACTTCTATTTGCAACCAAGTTTTTCAGCTTGGAAGTATTCATCATGTGGATCTTCATGCTCTGTAAAAATATACAGAGATATTTTTTTGAGACAAATTGAAGGTGGTGAAGAAAGAAAAAGAAAAAAATTATTCCTGAAACTAGCAGAATGAACTAACTATGGAGAGAGTACGTAGAAGTTATGCAGTTTGTCTAATTAGTTAGGAGGCTATTACTGCCTCTAACATTATCTTACATTAAAATAGTTAGGAAAGCTGTTACTGGACAGGCAGTTCAGTATAGTAGCTGATGCTACAGAGCACTTACAAACTAAAACTGAAACAAAGTAATTCTAAGAAAGTGCATGAGGCATTAGGGCGGCTGGGAAGGAAAAAGTCAGAAGGTCAAAATCCATTAGAATTTAGGAAATAAAGTCTGAAGGAAGCACTCTGTTTTCCCCCTTCGTCCTAAGAACGTGATTCAGTTGGTCTTTGTCCTGCCACAGAGGTTAATCGGGGGAAATAAACCCAAACAAATGGAAAGCATTAGGCCATTGGTGTCTTAGCGTGCTGGTTGCCTGTTGGCGTGATGGCTCTACCTTCCCATGTGATAGATAGAGCTGTCTGAATTTGTGTTCGGTGTGTGCACTTTGTTTGGTTTGATGAGCTGTCAGATTTAGATTTAAACTCTCTAGCATCACTATCACCCCATGCTACCTCAGATCCTTCTTATTAGGACTGTCAGGCACACTCGTTCATTACGTTTTGGAGGACTGGTTTATAGTGACAAGAGGACATTACTTATGGCAGCGTTTAGTCAGGCCTCTTTGCTGCAGTATAGATGTTCATTTTGCAAAATTGCAATGCAAGTTTGGCCAAGAGCTCTTACCTCTGCTACGGCTCGCTGACCCATTTGCATCTTATGAATTGGAGCCCTAAGTCATGTTCATTTAATCAGTGACTCCAGTGTAAATACTGATGGAATAGCCAAATGATTTCTTTGGCAAAAGACAAGTCATGCTTTGCAACTCTGATTCCGTGTACTTTTCCCTTGGGTATAACCCCTGCTTTTATTTCATTCCTAAATAATTTTTTGCATGATTGGAGAACCATGAATAAAGTCAACAATATATTTTTATTTCAAATCCTAAAGGAAGCTGCAAAGGACATGTATGTGTAATAAGGAAAGGAGAAACTGATCAAATGTTTAAAAAAAAATTGCTGTGATACTTAATGTATTTTTCTTTATCAAAAATGGTTGACAACCATTTTGTATTTTAGAATTCCTTAAGTTATAAAATAAATGTAATTTTTTTTAACAGTGGAAATCCAATCCTTTCTCTCAATGTTTACATAGTTGTAGCCTTGAAAAAGATTGCACCCAGCTAAGAAGCACATTACTGAATCAAAACAGGCTTCCTTTACTAGGAGATTTACTTCAAAGTGATGTGCTTGTAACAGCTTCATACTAACTAGAATATTGCTGCTTTTTCAGTGAGAAGAGTTGCAATGGCTATGTGCCTTTGTAGCCCTTTGAGGGCTGTGACTGATTCTGTTTCACCTACCACCCACCCAGCACAACACCTAATAATACAAAGCTTTTTGGGAGGCTGGTTCGACTCATTAATGCAGAGGATGGCTACCCTCCCTTCCCTCTCCCCCCACAAGTTGTTTTCCTGTAGTGTTAACAGGCTGAAGGATCTCGCTAAGTTATCAGATGAACATGGGAACTAGTGAAATGTGGTGTGTGTATGTGTTTGGGGAGATAGAATGGCACGTCCCTCTTTCAGCAGCAACAAATGAGTAGAATATGTTATGTGACTCTAAATACGCTGGATTTTGCATCAGTACAAGTCACGGCTTCCTGAAGAGAGTTTCCTTCCAAATAAATCTTCATTCAGTTCTGTGACCAGGTATTCTCTGTGCGGTTGCTAGGTTCTCCCAAGTTGGCATTTGCATCGTGGGATGTCTGTCAGATGTAGCTGTGGTGTCAGCACTCCACATCCTGGAAGCCTTTGACTTTCCACGATTGAGTGTTCTTTTTTGCTGGTTTCAAAGTCTGAAAAGGCTGTCACAGATAAAACCAGGGTCTGTGTCGCGCTGAGCATAGCTGAGAATATGCAGTGACAGTGGTTGGCCTACAAAGCTGTGACTGCGGTGGCACGCTGGTTTAGTGGTCAAAAGAGGATGAGGACCAAGCAGCCAGGGGATTGCAGCTGTTCTTTTTCACAGAAACCTCATAGGAATGGTACCTGTACAGGAAGAGTCCTTGGGCAGAAAGGGGAAGTTATGATTACATGGATGCGGCCATGACTCAAGTTACTTAGTTTTTTTAAAAACGTGAAACAAGGAAGGGTACGTATTTCTGGCTTACTGCCACTGTTCAATAATGTGTGATAGCTGCAAGGTACGAATGGGAAGCACAGGACTGAATAGCTCCCCAAGGAGTTATTTTTAGGGAGAAAGTTTATCAGGGAGAAAGGCTTTTTTTGTTTGTTTGTTTGTCTTCTGTTGTTGTTTTTGTTTGTTTTTTTAAATAAATAAAAAAAAAAACAAACCAGCACCTGCAGTTAAACAACAGAGTTCTTGGATTACTCACTGCAGCAGCTATTTTGTGAAGTTGTAACATTTCTGGGAAGAAACAAAATATGTTTGAGCTTGAAACTATTGATGCGCATCCCTGCAATATCTAGGAGACCTTTGCCTAAATAGGGGAGTATTCAAAACAGGGATGCTTAGGCTGCCTGGTGGTTTGATTAGAGAACGATGCACAGTTAGGAATTTCTTGGCAAGGTCTATAAACTTAGCACTTGCAATGATCATCTTTTTAAAGTTGTGGGGTTCTTTAAGTGACTTCTCTTGTGAAAATGCAGTAACTTTTCACAAAACAACAACACTTTTCACAAAAAAAACCTCACCTTATTTGTTATTTACATCTAAGAATAACCTGCGTGAAGTCCAATGAGAACACTTCTGGTTGCTAACAGCTTCAAATTCTCAGGTTTTCATTAGTGGAGGTTTATTAAAAGTCATGCATATCAATAATGTAGAGAGGAGTGTGTGTTCTGGTGCAACATTAGGAAGGTTAAGGAGAAGTAGAATTTCAAAGTTTAAGAAGTGAACTTTGTAGTTACACATTTCATATCAGAGCTGAGCTGTGCAATTGCTAGCCCTGCTTCTGTTTTGTGAAGAAATTGTCTCATACTATTATTATATTGTTTTCAAAGGAGCACGAAGAAAAGGTTGAAATCTTGACAGCTATGACAAAGTCCAGTGCCATAATGTGTCACCAGATACGTGATACTGTATAGTCAGTGGCAGCCAGCAAAGCATAGCAGCCACTATTTATATGTCAACTTTAAAAGAGAGGAAGTGTTACCCAAAGGGGACAGAATATCAGAATTTGACAGTCTGGTAGACATCTGAGGTTAAATGTCATCTTTTGAATAGATTTAACTTACATATTTATTTTATATATTGAGATATGAATTCCAGCCTTTAAATGCTCATTTTGTTACTTTATGGCACTTAAAAACATTGTGCCTAAGAACAGAGTTTCCTGGAAGAGCAGAAGGTGTTAAAGGTTAGGTCATGATTTTCAATATCTGACTTATACTGTGCAAATATGTAGGTGCATATGCAGCCAACATCAGGAGCGAGAGATGCATCTTCTTCATTTATTAACCTTAAAAAATAAAAATTTGACTTTCAGCAACAATTTGTGTATTACTTGGATTCCTCCTCTGTTATATCAAATGATTTTCATGTTTCCTAAGCTTGCTATTCTTTGAAAGTTCTTTTTTTCAATTTAAAACTTTAAATTAAAACCTTGTTTGTATGTCTCTGAGCAGCATACGTAATGTGTGGAAACTAACTGTGTAGGTATTGGGATTGTTTTATTTTCCGTGCTTCCCTACCTACAAATGCCCTTTGAGCATTTGTTTGTGGTTTTGTTTTTTAACTTCCTGAGTACTCTTACCCCTTTATATCACTTGGAACGGGAGGGAATAGAGCAGAGATACTTCTGTAGTTATTTTAATGATCTTGGAAGAACAGAAGTTGTTAGCCTTCAAACAATATTTCCAGCTTGGCGTTTATGGGGAACAGTATGCTTTGAATTGGAGGCACCGTATTTTTCCTCTTCTAAAGAAAATTGCCAGTATCTTCTTTACATTCTGAAGTCTGTGTGAAACTTCCCATTGAAGTGTGAATTACAAAGCTTTGATTATATGACTAAAAAGATCACTTTCTGTGATTTCACAATTAGTCTTAAGTGTTGCAGAGACTAAAGTTGATAGTAAATCCAATTATTTTCTAACAGTTTTACTTTAGAATATTATTTAGTTTTAAAGCAACAGTTTCAGAATTTTAATGATTTTAAACTAGAAACCGGTATAAGGTAACTGTCTCAAATACAGATTCCCTGGAATTAAGGGAAAGAGGAAGGCAGGAGGCTGAACTGTGACCTTTGTCTTCTGTTCCCCAGCTGTAGTGCAAGTTGTGTGTTCTCTTCTGTCTGCTCTTTGCCTTAAATGCAGCATGCAAACCTAGCAGCCAGTCGCAGCTGGTACCTGCATCCCTAGATCAGAGGGGAAACTGCATTGCTGCACAGGAAGATGGAGAATGTGCTTTTCTCTCCTTGCTCTTTCTTCAGCCCATTCATATGGCAGAATGTGAGACATTTGAGGATATGGCATGCTTTTGTGCCATTTTGTATATTGCAACTGCACTGCTTAGTGTTGTTTTTCGTTTCACAACCTCCCATTCATGTGCTTATCCTAGCTTTTCTAAGAGCATTGCCCACCATAAAGAACGTTTTGCACTTTTAAAAATAGGTATTTAATACATGAATGGGTGTGTGGGTGGGTTCATCTAAAGCTTGGGTACGTGATGTTGACCTCAGAACTGGCAGTTGCATCTTAGAAGAGAGATCCTGGACTTCCTTTGAATACATTGGATTTGGCAGCCAAACACGTCAGCAGTGGGCCAGACAGCATCAGGAAGGGAATTGAGAACAGGACAAGAAGGGTTTGATATGACTCAATCTTGACTATAAAAGCTTTGAGAAGCCTTGTGAAACGTTGGTGTACCCATTTTTTTGCGTGTCTCTCCTCCTCAGGAAGAATGTTAGAGCAGGTAGAGAGGGGCAGCTAAGACTGAAAAGATTACAGCTGGGACCAGGCAGGCTGCATCCATTAACATATGTAATCCAATGGCTGTAGTTCTTGAGGGAACATGGTGGGGATGGACAGCAGAAAGTGGCCAGGCCTGCATGCTCTTCTTACATAGCATTTCCTGTTGCTGCTGCTGAGGACCACTGATCTCACCCAGCGGTGCCTTTCTTACGTCCTTCACAGGAGAATGTCACAGGTGCTTGTCTTGGACTGTGACCTGAATATGAAAGTTAATTGAATCGTTCCAGTGCTTTTGTGGTTAGGTGGTGATTGCTACCAGTTGAGAATTTGGTTCATTGCATTGGAAAGAGTCAAATGATAACTTATTCAAGGATCCTTTGTAGGGCATTTGGTGACGTGTTTTCTCAACTGCAACTCTTGAGAGCTGTTTTTGTATTTCAATTTGTGTATTTCAATTCAATCATACAAAGATGATTAGGGGACTAGAACACCTCTGAGGGAAAGGCTGAGGGACTTGGGTCTTTTCAGTCTGGAAAAAAGAAGGCTGAGGGGGAATCTTATCAATGCTTATAAATACTTAAAGGGTGGGTGTCAGGAGGATGGGGCCAGGCTCTTTTCAGTGGTGCCCAGCGACAGGACAAGAGGTAATGGGCACAAACTTGAGCATAGGAAGTTCCACCTAAACATGAGGGGGAACTTCTTTACTTTGAGGGTGGCAGAGCCCTGGCACAGGCTGCCCAGAGAGGTGGTGGAGTCTCCAACTCTGGAGACATTCAGAATCCGCCTGGATGCATTCCTGTGCAACCTGCTCTAGGTGACCCTGCTCTGGCAGGGAGGTTGGACTTGGATATCTCTGGAGGTCCCTTCCAACCCCTACCCTTCTGTGATTATTGCAAGGTAAAATGCAGTGAGGTACTACTGTAAAAAATACTGCAGATTTGCCTGCAGCTAGTAAGACCTGTTTTTTTTTCTCTAACATCTTTTAGATGGGTCCTGTTTTCACAAACTTTTCATGAAATCAATTCTGAGGTAAAAAGCCTTTTTTTTTTTTTTTTTTTCTTCTTTCATTTTAACAGGTTCTTGAAGATGCAGAGGCTCAACATTTGTTCCAGTCCATTCTTCCTGATATGGTCAAGCTGGCGCTCTGTCTCCCTAGTATCTGCACCCAGGTAAGTAAACACAGCTGGCTAAGTGCTCCGTGGCAGACCACTTATCTGCGAACTGTAACTAATGGCTAAGGTCAAAATATCAGGATTATGTTATGTTCTTAATAGAAGCTATACATTTTGTGTTGAATGTAGCTGAGGCCTAGGGAGCAGAACGAACAATGCACATCTATAATGATATAATAGAATGTAAAAAAATATCTCTCGCTGTCATATTTTTAGCCTGAACTTCAGTAATGCTTCCCTTTCTATATGCTGGAGTTGCTTCTTGCTTTTCTTAAATTACGTGACCGTGAAAACTTTCAGGTTTGAAAATCACATTTATAAACTGAAATACAGCAGTAATCTTAAAACATCCGATTTTTTATCTCAGAATTTTTTTTTAATCCTAACATTTTCATTAAGCCTTTGTTTACTTGGGACCATGTTTTATTCTAGTTAGAGCATGACAATACTTGCGCACATAGAAACCATAACTAATTATTTTATTGTTGTTATGGGAATAGTTCTGTAGGTAGTAAAGCTGCTAAAAGTGAATAGGACTGATCAAGGAAATGAGGAAGTACGATAGGTAACACATTAGCAGGGTAACGACTCTAGCAGGGTAACGACTTCAATTTGTAAGCTCCTTTGTTACAATTTCTAAATTGATTTTGTTGGACGAAGCAGGGAAAATCTCTCCCTACTTTGTGATGCCACAGGGGTCCTACAGTAGATCTGTCATTTCAAACAGTATGAATATTTCTTAAAATTTCTTTTACTAGTCACTTGATGGGGGAAGCTTTTGAGAATGACATTTCTCAACAGAAAGTCAAGCACAAGACTTGCAAGTTTGTGTAGTTAATACCTTTTTATAAAAATGCTGTACTGTTAGGCAGTGTAAATTGTCAAAAACTTTCAGACTCATTTTTTTGGTTAGACATAAAGCTAAATTTGTTCCAATAAAACATACTGTCCAAAACATGCTATTTTTAATAGGCTTGTAGAACTTATTGGAGAGAACTTCTCAAGTTTTTTTCTCTGCCTCTAGCTGTGTGACTTTAGACATCATAATATAGCTTGTTAATTAAATAGCCATAAGACAGAATGAGATTCAGGGAACGTGAATGTAGTAGTTATAAGAATGAAGGAAGACTTGTTTGTTTTGTGGAGTAAACAGGGATGTGTCTAAATTAGTAGCAATTTCTGTATTCACAACTAAAAGGATTAAAATGTAGCTGCTCAGCTCTCCTGGAGCTCGGCTAATGATGGTGGCTGAGAATATTGGAAGAGGTGAAAACTGTCTTCTCTTTCTCCTGACAAGTGGGTTTATTGTAATTGTTACTGTACTTCTTAGCAGTCAGAATGATCCTCCCCTCTCCCCGCCGTAGTATTATCACATAATTAAAAAAAATAAATAAAATGCCATGAATGTGGTGAGCAAAAATTCCAAATCAGGAAGCTAAAGCCTGATAAAATGTATGACGCTTCAGGGTTTTTTTTGTTCCCCGACCCCTTTGTTTCTTTTTATATTAAAGAAACCCTGACTAGAGTCAAATAAAACGCCAAACTGAAGGCCAAAGTGAAGCTGAGCTTTTTGTTCATTCTGATTATAAAAGAATGGATGCTCATGCACTTTCTGCATATATTATCAGTGTTATTTCTGCAAGCAGGATGGAAAAAAAATTCAAAGCAAGTCATAAAGTGATGATCTGTGGCGTGACTTCCATGTCTCTTTGTAAAGTATAAAGCATGGTTATTATAGCTGAAAGCATTCCTTAAGGGTTCTTAACTATACAGCTGTTGAAAGTGGGTTTTTACTTCATTCTTTAAGATTGCCCAGGATTTGCAACATCCCATCTATTTTTTTCCCCTCTCCATTCCTTATGGTTTTGTTTGATAAGTTGCGTTTTCTTGGTCTTTCTTTTTATTATTGATTACAAATCTGCAGTTTGTCAAGCAAGCTTTTTCCAAATTGTCTTGAATAAACTGCTCTTGACTTTAATAGTGCTGCTGATTAAAGGGTTCACCAATGGCCTAAATTACTCTTGCTCTAATCTAATAAATGTAATTTTGTGCTCCTGTTTTTTCTTTTGAAATGGGTAAGCTAATTATTATTACTACTTTTGTTGGTAGCCAATACCTCTACTGAAACAAAAGATGAATCACTCCATCACAATGTCACAGGAACAGATTGCTAGTTTTCTGGCCAATGCTTTCTTCTGTACTTTTCCACGTCGCAATGCGAAGATGAAGTCAGAGTATTCTACTTATCCAGACATTAACTTCAACAGGTATGGCACTCTGGAGTAAATGAAGCTGATAACCCTTCAATGAAAATATTATTGTTGTCATTTAGGGGAGAAACTCATCATTTCTTTCATGTTTCTGTCACCAGTTTCAGTAATTTGCTTTCTGTCTTTTGTGTTTACCTCTATGGACAGGAAAACTATGTAAGAAAGGATCTTGTGCATAGGAAGATATGCTTAATGTTCTACATTTTTCTTTTTTTCATGCATGCACACGCACAAACACGACCTTGCTCTGGCATAATTAGGCTGATACAATTCCCTGCCTCCTTATAAGCCACTCATCTGCGAATGGTATATTTCATTTGTGCTTCAGGTGTTCTATATGTGTTTCAATTAAAGGTCAGTGTTTCCCCAGCCATGTTTCTGTTGTCTCCTTTGTGTCAGCAGTGGTGGTCTGCACATTAAGTCAGATCAATAGGACTTGATTCTTCAGCATCCATACAATCCCTTATCATTTTAAGGCAGTTGTAGAGCTGCATGATAAATTAAACCTGTCCTTTTTGCTACGAGTTAGCCTAAAAACGTTTGAAGACCACAATAAGAATTTATTTAAAGATACTCTGATTTCTAAAGAAATCGTTATTGTTTTTTCTTCAATGCTAGCTTACAGGCAGATATGATTAGACATTTTTCTTCACACATTTTATTTTTTAAATATGCTTATTCAGTTTTAAATGGTGGAAGAGGATGGAGACATTTCCTGCTGCAGAATATTATGGTTCACATGGACTTGTAGATTAGAAATGAGAGTTTGTCGTCTCCTGGGCGCTTCCATATAAGCCTGTATAAATCAACCTTAAGTTTGTTAGGCTGGAGCTTGGCTAGATTATTGATCTAGAGTTTTTCTTATTCCTCACAGTTAATGTGTTGTGTATATGCTCTGAAAA
Organism: Larus michahellis; assembly: GCF_964199755.1. Classification (NCBI taxonomy): domain Eukaryota; kingdom Metazoa; phylum Chordata; class Aves; order Charadriiformes; family Laridae; genus Larus; species Larus michahellis. The sequence goes on from NC_133901.1 coordinate 43,286,296, forward strand.
CTGAGACGAAATACAAAAATACTGCTGTTACCTGTGATCCAGCACACTTGGATACATGTGTTGTAAGAGCTATGTTAGACTAGAACTTCCCAGAATAAATTGTCAGACGTGCCAGTGTACTAATAACGGGTTTGGTGGTTGCTGTCTTTACGGGCTAGCACAAGTTTCTCTGTACTGTGTATTTCAGAAGAGAGACCAGGGTCACTGTCTTTGTGTTTATTCCAGAAGTGCAGTGGGTTACGGAAGGGAAGTGTGGGTGGGCATTAATGTGCCATACAATTCAGCATATTTTTCCACCATTAGTTCATAAAAACACATAAATGAAAGGTACCATCTGTGCATTAAAAAAGATATATGTTCAGAGCAGTTAAAGAGGACAGTAAAGTTCTGGAAAGAGTTCTGTTTGACTGCACCAGCTACACACTTCTAGCTGAATTTTGGTTTGGTTTTTTTTAAAGGACTTAAGATACCAGTTTTTCTTGTAACTTAAGTGTGTTCTAAATCAAGCAGTTAAATTCTTACCGACTACAGAATAAAATGTTGCTACATCACTGGATTAAAATTATATTCTCTCCTATGGACATTGCACAGCAATGTGAAGTCACAGTAGTACAGCATAATACTAGTGGTTAACTTGGGGCATAATATTTTGAACTACTTTTAAATAAAAAATTCTTGGCAGATTATTAGGTAAATGGTTTCCTGCCATAGAATGGCCAGTATAAAGTACAAACTATTCAGGATTTTTTTGCCTTACCCCAGTCATTCCTTCTTTGTTTTCTGACTTGGCTTCCTAGTGCTATCGCTCATACTAAGTTCCAACAATGTTATTTAAAAGGGGTAACGCAGCAGACAACCTTCAGGCCTTCCTCTTGCATTACGGATGAGGTAATGCTCAGCTTCGTCACACAGGGCAGAAAGCCATTTATATTCATGTAAGTGCAAGAATATTGTTGCCAAACTGGAGAAAAGAAGAGAAGCTGATGTCTTGTGGTTCTTGAGGATTGAAAATGGCTTTTCCTCAGTGTTTGCCAAGTTAAATATATATTATATAGATATGTCTATATAATTATATATGTATGTATATATAATACGTAATTTTTATATATATATATATAATTATAGTTTCCTTTTTTCAGTCCTTTTGTTACTTAACCATTTGTTGGACCAAAATCCGCCCCCACCCTCGTGTATTTTGCATTTAATTATGAGCAGATTAGTGAAGTTGAATACCAGATGTGACAGACTGAATAAAATAAGAGGGAATATGTCAGTGAGAGGGGGGCTGGCAGGATAAAAGCAAAAGGAGATTGAAGAGAGTGAGTGGTGGAAAGGGTACTACAAGAATTTACAGTTTTCTATTGTGCTACTCTATAGAACCTGACTCTGTTGAAATCTAAAATGAGGGGGAAAAAAGAGGATGGATGTTATCCTATTTCATTTCCTCCTGTCAACCTTGTATTTTCTCGCCCTGAAAAGTTAGTTCTTTAGTAGCAAGGACAGAGAATAAAGTGTTATACTTTCAGCTGTTGTTTCAGACTTGTAAAGGCGACAAGGTTTGGTCCACTGCAGTGTGTATCTTCAGCTTTTACAAAAAAGCCTTTTGTGAAGCTGGATATACTCAAAAGGCACTAGGCAATGACTGACGTTAAAATGTTTGTGACTTTTTCTTCCTCTCTATAACAATGTTTTGATGTAAAGGCTTTGGAGGCTGCTGCTTTGCACTGTCTGCTTAGGGATGGGCATAATGGATTGTTCCACGCAGCAACCCTTTCTCCCCACAGTATTAGAGTCTGAAGCTTTTTCCAGACTCAGTTCTTTCCTCAGTGTAATTCATCTGCTCCATGACTGTGAATGAATGACTTTGTTCTTTGGGTACAAAAAAGTAATGTGCCAAGGTTCCCAATGAAGCAAAATTACTGAGTGGATGCTAGCATTTGAGGGTGGGTTTTTTTTTTCTTTTTTCTTTGTGCCTTAAGTTACAAACACAACTGTATAAGCTGTTACTTTCTTGTGTTTTCAGTTTTACATTGCGGTCATTTATCAATTCACTTTATGCAGACTTAAACAGTAGCACCTTTTTTTATACACTGTAAAATAGTTACAGTTTCTACATTTAAGTGTTGTCGTGTTCTATCTTCCCTCCCAGTCTACTCCCTGCCTTAGGTTTTTATGTGGTATTTACTAGCATATTGTGACTCCCACCCCTACACCCCCCAAAGCACAAATTTGTTTGACAAAACAGGAAATGGTAAGTGCAAGATATTGAGAATTTACTCTTTTTTTTTTTTTCTTTCTTTCTTTTCTTCTCCCTCTGTTAAGTGTTTTCTGGTGCACTGTTGCTTGGCACCGTTACTACAGTGATGCTGGCAAGTTGTTTGAATGCTGGTGCGTGTGCTAATAACTGCAGCTGATTGGAGGGTACCACATATAGGAATACTAACACATTGTATGTGTTATTAATGTGAGTCTTCTATGCTTTACCTCTCCTCTCCGGCCTGCTGGTCTTGCCAGAGGAGAGAAGAAAAGTGAGCATTCCTCTTCTGACACTGAAGCACTTAGTTTAATGGTACGTTGTGACACCAGCTGTCTGTTTTGATTGTTCATCAGGCTCCAGACTGAAAGTCACCTGTGTATAAGGAAATACTCAGTAATTTAATTGAATTCTTCCCTTTTGTACTTGGCAAGGATGGGCCTATGATGATTCTGAAGTCATTAATAACATAATTCATTTCAAGTGTAGTTAATAAAATGGAATTTGTAGTTTAACTTTGAGAGCTTTAATATTTATGAGTTCTGCTAGATAGAATGACATCCGTTCAGTGGCCAAACATTAGATCATCCTAAATAGCATAAAATACTGCTTCCTTTCAAAATAGCAAGCTAAATTTAAAGAGGTCAATTTTTCTTTTTAAAAACACTTTTATAATAATACGATTGAAATAGATTGGGCAGCTTTGTGCAAAAATATTATCCTATCACAAAAGAAAGAAATAATTACATTTGCCATTTTATTCCTCTTACTGGTAAATTTTCCATGGAAGTTGAATGCTGCTGAACGTAGCGCATGAATTGCATTGACTCTTCTGAGATCATGTCTACAATTACGATGGTGGTGGCACGGTTTAAAGTAGTTTCTTATAGTGATGCTTATAATTAATCTTTCTGAATAGTTTGTTGTTTAACATAGCACTTCCGTAAAAAATATATTCCTCTTGAAATATATTAAGGATAAGATTGAACTGTGTTTTCTTGCATTTATTTTTTGTAAGATGCTGAAAGAGACACAGCCCACTGTCATACAAGACTTTGCACCGTGGAGATTTTTTCTTCCCCCCTGTTGACCAAGTTATCAGACCTGTGTCTTAACACTATATAATTTGGTAATTTAGGAAGCTGCCTAGTTTGATTATATGTAAAAGCAAAGTATAAGAAAAAAAAACTTCTGCAATCTTGAGTCAGTATTCTGGATGACTGAAAAGGAGACAGGTTTGTCCAGAACCCACTTTGCTTTTGCTATGTCTTTGACCTGCTCCAGATTTGTTCTTAGCTGTTGTGTCAAGTTACAATTACTCTATTTTTCTTTTTCAAAAAACTACGGTAGTTAAACTGGAGATACTGTACATCTGTCGTAGTTCCCATCAAAGCAGTTGAGGTTGAATTCATAATTGAAGGTAATCTGTGTAATGCCAGAAGCCTGGTAGGTCTTTTGGCACATATATTTGTGGATTCTCTGGTCTGAAACCACCACTATTCCACTAGGACTGAATTTCTTCATCTTTACCAAACGAACCTTTAAAGTAATTTCAAGCGATTGGAAATGAGGGAAAAAGCCCAGTAGTTAAGATATATATGTCTTTTATGGAATGTATAATATATGAAAGGAAATGGGCAAACTGTATAGTACGTTTATGCAGGAGAAATGAAATCTAATTTACCAGTAATGCAATTGTCTCTTCATAAACAACATCAATTTTGCAACACTAATGAGTATTCTCTGGGGAATTAATTATCTAGTGACTTTGAGAGAACTATGTTTGGGCTGAGAGATGCATTGCTCCTTGGTTCTAGGTTTTCTGAGTTTACAGACGCTGATCCTACAAAACTGATTCTGTTACGCCTGCCTTAAGTTTGTGTCTAATTAGCCTTGGATGCAATACTTTAGAGTATAATTTTCTGAAAAACCTAAAATCAACATTTGTGTGTGGTAAAGGATAAAATACTCTTTAAATAGACAACTTTAAAAGGATGCCATTCTTAGCAAGTCTGGTGTAATACTTTGCTGGAGTGACTAAAACAGTACTCAATCTGAGTATTTTTGGTTAGTTTAGTAAATACAGTAATCTAACCCAGGACTTAATTGTACCATGCTATGGCCTTACTTTTGTTTTAGATCCTCAGGATAAAACATTTTACCCTGCTGTTCTTGGTGTTGAGTACTTGGGAGTCATCTTATTTCATCAAAGTCAGGTATCAGTGTGATGTATTTGAAGATTCCTAAATCACCAAACCTTTTCTTAAAACAGGCTTATGATGTTCCAGATTACTTGCCACAATAAACAAAAGCACAAAATGAAAATCACAGAGAATAGAGATGTGGGTACGTGTGAGTGTCTGAGACAGATAGTTTTTGCCTCTAGATTACCAACAAAATTACATTGCTCAATTTTTTGTTTATACAAATCTTAAAAGTCACTATTTAATCTAAAGATGAAGTTTTAATTTGTGTTGAGTGGTACGATGTTCTTAAATTTAACTTTGGGATGATGACAGCTCTTACCTATGACATACAACAGTAAATAAGAAATTGCCTGTGAGGCTGAGTTACTGAATGTATTGTTTTTCTCCTACTTGATGCCAAGGGAATTCAAAAGCTCTAAATTACTTCCTGCATAAACAGAGAAAAGGAAGGCGGTTTTAATAGAGAAAGATGGAATTCATGTTATTAAGTGGAAGAGACATACACTAGGCACCAGCAAAGCAGAACTGAGGTTGCTGTAGCCGACTTGTGTAAAGTTGTGCTGCCTTTTCCTATTCAGAAGTGCAAGATGTGGACCATGGCGTTTCCTTTTGTGCTGTCAGAGAGCTGGGTAATTTTTCTGCCTTTGATCTCTCTGGGAGGAACTCTTCATCTGCATTATTCTGTTTTTGATTTATTTAAAGTCCACATTTCGCGAATTGAAGTTTTGATATTCTCAACAGCTTTACTTTTAGTTCTCACTTAAAATATTTTCAGTGGCTGCAGGACTTTCTAGTAAGGGTTTATATTTTATATTGGATATAAAAATTTCCCATTTTAAATTTGCTAAGGTTTCCTCATCTTACATTATATAGTTGAAGTTTAAGTATTTAAAGCTGTCTAAGGCAGTAGTCACCAAACTTCTTTAATTGCACATACCTATCAGTAAAAAATTTTTGAGCATGCAAACCCAATATATGCATATTTCTTACTTATAAATTATATTCATGTGCTAGTGTACTAATGTACTACATTCTGAAACACACACAAAAAATAGAATTAAAAAGGCTGAGATAAAGATGAAATAAACACTATTTTTAAAATATTTTTTATTTTATGAATTGTACAAATATATCTTCTTCCTGGGTCCTAGTGGATTGTCTTGGGGCCCCCACCCCACCCCACCCACCGGCGTGCTTTGGAGACCAGAGTGGGTCTGGGGTATTGCTATTCACAAAATACAGGTGTGTAAGCAGGAATGAAACATCGTGTAATTCATGTCTCTTGGTAAGGGGAATGTACATGGTGGCAGTGAAACACTTCTTGCAGCTCCATTCTTCATGAAAAGTCCTTGACCAGTAACTGACTGGAACTACCATTATTTTTAATCGAAGTGAAGCTGTAGCGATGTGGCACTCTGGTTTAAAAGGCAGACAAATATTTCAGGGTGGGGCGGCTGGACATCCCGCCCAATACATAATCAACTGAAAGAGCTTTTTCAAAAAATACTTCAGGCAAAGGATACAGGTAATTAATATAATTCAAGTTATTCCTATATGGTGGTCTGAATTGCTTTTATATATTTAGAGAAAGAGATTGTTCTGTATCCTGTGCAATCGTGTGATGAGCACACCTAATTGTATACACGTTGCAATACTTACATGATGGGATTCTCTCTCTCTCTGCACATTCATGCATATAGATTTCCTAGACACTAGATACACTGATAAGTTTAGGTAGTCCTTAATAAGCGTGTGACTAAAGTTACCTTGAGCACAATTGAATAAAAATGACAAATAATATTGTGACAGAACCCTTACTGAAATAAAGTGTTTTGATCAACTGTGCTTCGTGTTGCAAATCAAACCTTAAAAAAAATATTCATTACAAATATGATACTGTTTTTGAAAAAGGGAGAGTTTTGTTTGATTTTTCTCTTCTGTTATTGGAACTCCCCACCCCACCCCCGGGGCGGGGGGAAGGTGCGGGAGAAAGATGGAAGAGATGCTTCTTGTGTGCTCCAAAGTGCAACTGATGAAATCCTAAATTATGAGTTTACTGTGTCATTCAACACTATATTAGTTTTTCCTTTAGGGTTCTGTGTATCAGTATGAAACTTTAGTAGTTCCCATTGAGATTGCTAGCAATTGAGAATGCTCAGCCCTTTAATGAAAATAGCCCTCAATCATATGGAGAGTAATACAAGTTTGACAGTAATGTACGTAAGCATGGTATTTCCACCCCTGCATGTACACATCAGATAAGCTTAGGCTTTGAAATGCAGTAAGATATAAAAAGCAAAGTGCTTATTGTATTCTTTTTTCCAAGTGTTTTTTCATTCTATATGGTAGACTAAAGCTCTGCGTAGTGATTAGCTCTGTTCTCGAGATTGAAGGTAATGGCTATTTAGTATTTTCGTTTCTGCCTTAACTTTCTGTCCTTCCCCTCTGCTCAGTCCCTAAGCTGGCTGTGGGTAAAACTCATCTATCCATGCTACTTCCTTCTAAAGCTGCCTTCCACTTTTAGTTGTAGGAGAAAAATGAGGGTTTAGTAAAAAGTCGTGCACTTGCTTAGGTGCTATGTTATCCTTAGATCACACTAAAATACAAGAAACAATACAAGTGTGTTTCCAACTATAGTAGTAAAGAAAAAGGCACTTCTTAGTGCTTGTGGTAGTTTAAGAAAAAGCACACGCGGCTAGTTTGGGGGACCATAAGTATAAAACTGTGTATCCACAGTTTTGCAAACAGCACATATGAAATGCCATGGATTTATGAACGGGAAGTATTTAAAGTATGATCCTTACTGCAAAATTTTGCATGTTATTACAATGTGGACAAGCTTTCTGAGTCTTACCATAGGTTACGATTTCAATCAGACACGATTACACTCTTTGAAAAGAAACATTCAAAGGTGACCCAGGCTGGGGGTGGGAAGACGCAGGCTGGGGATGGAAACACCCACACGAAATTATTTAACTGGGAGGTTAAACCACACAATTGCAATTGTTCCTTCTGCTTGTAAAGATTACTGGAGACAGTTCTTCAAGTAACGTCAATGGATCAATTTAGCTCCTTGGAAATTAAATTTTACAAGTAAATTACTGTATTTTAATTATATCTTTAATCGGAAACAATGTATTTTGGAAGTGTTTACTTAAGCTCGTTCAACTTTTCCCCAGTAAACTATATGCATGCCAAGTTTGCTTTTGTGTAGCTCTTAACATTATTAAATCATGTTGTTGTTGTTGCGTCATTGGAAATGCAGCCTTTGAAGTACCTGCACGTTTGCTGCTTGCCTCAGCTCTTGAAGGGCTTGGGAGCAGGTTCTTTAGAGCTTTTGGCTCCATCTTTTCGAAGGTGGAAATGTTGGTTGAAAATAAGACAATTCGGAGTTTGCAGTCAATGAAACTGCCAACCCCAGGATATTGATTAGACTTTTAAAATGTTTGGTTTTTTTTTTTAACCCTAAAATTTTAGGAAAACGCTAGTGCAAAAAAGGCAAAAAAAAAATAAAAATGGGCTTGTATTAATTATTGAAATAGTATAAACTAGTGCTTTGTAACTTTATTTGTTAACTGACAGTTGTTAAGTAATTTTGAATTTTTTTTTTTTTTACATTTTACCAATATCAGTTCTTATTATTTTTAATGCTTTATTTCTCATATATAGGATTGAATTAAGTGTCTGAATATTTGCTAGGAAAGTGTTAAAGTCATTGTGGCTAAGTGAAAACTATCTACTTTGTTTATGACATTGTTCACGCATCTACTTTCTTATCTCTTTAAATCTCTGACCTTGATTCCTCAAATACTTAAGTGTACCTCTGTAGAGGTCTTTTATTTGATTAACATTGCTGCTACCCTGGCTTGGAAGCCGGTGAGCCAGGGATAAATGTTTGGTGATCAACCCTGCAAGTTTTCTTTGCTCTTGTATCTGCTAAATGGAAGTTAGCTGCACGGCAGTGGGAACATCTTGTACAAAGCCAGCTGACATATGCGGTTGCCAGTAATATTTCAATGACTTTGAAAGTGGGCTTGCAGTGCTTTGCATTTGATTTACAGTGCACTTCATTTGGTGAGTTCTTTAATTGGGATTAATGGGTTTTGGCCTTTGTTTCTTCTATCAGGAAACTGATTATGTGGTTTCCACTTATATTTTTGGGTGTTTTTTTTTTTTTTTGTAGGATCTGCATCTCAGAGCTTGAAGAATTTTATTTAATATCTTACTGATTCCCTCATCTAGCTTTGTTCTTCAAGATAAGAGATATTTGCTTCAGAAATAAAACTTCTCCTAATGTTGCCTAATTGATGATTTCAGAAGTAAGGTTTAAGGTTAAGAAAGCTCAGCTGCCACTGTGTATTGGGGAAGGGAGGGTTCGGCTTTTCTCTTGTGCTTTTCTTTCTTCTGACTTTAGTATAGCTTGCTGGAAGTCTTCTCAATCACTGATGTCATTGTGATATGATTTCCGTGGAAATTTAAAAGAACATATGAAGCAGTCAAATTCAACTGAGTGAATATCAATGACTTTAAATAATTAGATACTATGAGGGTTTAAGGCTAATTTGTAGCCCACTGTGGGGATTTTTCGATTGGCCTGATTGGCCTTTAAAATGAATTCTTAATGTTATAAAAAACTTTTACTTGAAATAACTGAAGACAAGCGTTCTCTGATCTGATTATTTGGAAATATGCAAGTAATATTCTAGTGGTTTGTATATTGCAAATATATATAATAAAAAGCATGTTTGGAGATAGCCAAATTTGCCACTAGGTCACAATACAGATAATTTTGAACACCACACTGTTCTTCTATCGCCACCGTATGGAGTATCCCTTTATAGTACAGGATGTCTGTGCCAGAACCCAGGGCTTTTCGGATTCCTTTGTGCTGCCCTGGGGTTTTTACCCCGCAGTATAGGGCTAGAACAGAAATGCAGGTATGTCTTCTCATTATTGTAATTATAGATGGTGTTTTGGGAATAGTTATCTGATATAAATTAGATTTTTCAGAAGCAAATCAGAATTATTCTACCTTTAATACCAGGGGAGAAAGAAGAGAGGTGGTTATCGCAGCTTTTATCGAGAGAAAGGACAGGCCAAAGATGAACACTTCAGATTAAAAAAATTATTTGGTTGAAATTCCATAATTGACAGAGTGACTGCATTTTGGTGAGCAATTGTAATGGACGAAACCAAGTTCACCTTCCTTGCCATTGCCTTTTAGCTTGATCTGGCTTATTCCAGGTATAGTTTTTCCAGTTCTGGATTTCTGCTGAGTCTCCTGGTTATGCCAGATCACGTGTTGCCCTTGTGACACGATGAGCTCTCTACTGAGAGTTTGTAACACAAGCAAGATTACAATTTGAAATAAAGAGGGGGAAAAAAACCTAGTAAAGGCATGATTGGGCATAAATTAACCAGTTTAAAGGATTCATACCAAATGAGGCTTCCAGATAAAAGGTCAGAGAACTTATGCTTTTAGGCAAGAACATACACATGCACATCAGCTCTTTCTTTTATGAACCCCTTGTTGCAAGCACAACTCCTTGGTAGAACTTGCATGTTGGTCCATTTTAAAATAGATCATATGTCTGGAGTTTGCCTTCTTAAAGTCCTGACTGGCCATTCAAAGAATAAAAAAATTTTCATAAAACTTTTTTAACTGTTTTAAAATTAGCTTTTGTGACTTAATATAGATTTTTGGATGAAAGTGATCTCTTCAGCATGTACATTTCCTAAGAATTCTTAAATGCTGAAAAAATCTAGTTCACTTCACTGCTAAAAGCTAAATTCACCTGACAGCATTCTGGTTTTTATAGGCAGGTTGTCATTCCAGTACATCGAAACAAATGAATAATGTTGTGTCATTCCTTTGCTTAGACTGTTTATTGGGGGGAATCTTACATCCTCGGGGCTTTCACTGTGTCAGACGTCTTTTAGTGGACTTCCTACTCAAAGGATATTATTTCTGAAGTCGCCGCTATTCTTCCTTCCAGATAAATTCCATTATGTGTTGCCAATAACAATGCCGTGTCACTTTGTTGGGAATGAAATTAAGTAATGCGTATTCAAGTTGCTGGAAGATAGATGATGCAGTAAAAAAAAAAATACATTCACTTAACGGCTAAAAATAGGGTGCTGCTTCTTAATGCTTAGGTTTTTACAAATGAATTTTAGAATGCCAGTCGTAGCCCAGTGGATGAAGCCATTTCTGTTGGGGCTAGGTTCTTTTCTTTAGAAATGCTGCTAGTGCACTGCAACTCTTGAAAGCAATATGGTTGCATTATATTCTACTCTGCAACTCACTGAGCTGAAAGTAGGGTGAGACATTTGGATCTTGCAGTACTCAACTTACATGTTTTCACCCCTTGGTCACTTATTTTAAACCAAGCCAGTCTGTTGCAAATAAAACTAGTAGCTTTCCTGGATGTTCATATTGAAATTATACTTTTTGATATGAAAAAAACAGTATGATTGAGATAGGCGTTCACTTAGCATCTTCATCAGAAATTTGGTAAGTGAACAAACTTGCCAATCCCAAGGACCTGTGTTACAGAGGGGTTGTCTAGAGAGTTCATTCCACAGTAGAGTATTTAAATGCAAGGCTGACTGAAATATGTGCATAATAATTAAAAAAATCAAATCACAATTGGTAAGTGGCCTAATTACTATGAGCTGTATCCCTGAAATCTAATTAATTACTCTTATTTCTTGTTTTTCAGATTGTTTGAAGGACGGTCACCAAGGAAGCCTGAGAAACTTAAGACCCTTTTCTGCTATTTTAGGAGAGTCACAGAAAAAAGTATATCCTTTATTCTTTTTTTGAGCTATAAAGCAGATAAACGAAAAATTTAATCCTGTTAAATTTAGAAAAGGCTATGCAGCGTGATGATGCAAGTGTGTAACAAAAGCCAGCTTGCATCGTGCACTGATATTCATATTAATGTCACTTCTCATATAGATGATGCATGCAATTAAAATTTTTGCGTGGAGCTTATTCTGTTTTCTTTTTTCTGAGAGATACATACAGAGTGTGTGTAAAATATATAGAGATACATTTTCACACCCCCTCCCCATATGTACATATATAAAGTGTGTGTATATAACAGTGTATATATAAATATACATATGTATAATGTTTGGAAGATATGCAGCTACTTGCTGCACCACATCGGAGTGAGAACATAGAGGGAATTTAGCACCAGATGTAATCATTAAGATCACAGGCTTAAAGATTCTGAATCAAACTTCAGTTTTCCTGCAGTATGCACACTTAGTCCTTTGATTATAATGTTTGTAGTTGTGAGGGATTTTCCCCTACTTGTGTTGATATTTCAGGTTTTTCCCTTCTCTTCTCCCAAAGCAAAGCTGTTGTGAAGTTTGCCCAGTTCAAAGAAAACAAGTGATAGCAAGACATGCGATATCCCCAACTCTTTTAGAAGTTAGTGTGATGTTTTCCTTAGTGTGCATAGTCAGATAGTCTGTTCTTACTGTGAATTTGAACATCTGCATAAGCTTTCAAAAACAGATTTATTTTTGTGAGAACTATATCAGAGCTTACATATTGTATGGGAGAAAGAGGTTTTACTGTAGTTGCATACAGCAGCAATATCTTCATTATAGTATTCTTTTTAAAGAACTCTTTCTTTACATGTCAGTATTTCATTATTTGCTTCTTATTCTCTCAGAAGGGATTGTTTTAGAAGAAGGACAGCTTTAAGCTATTAAATATAAAAGTCCCTTTGCTAGGTGTTCAGTCTGTCTTCAGTTCATCTTTTTAATTCACCACAAATTAAATGCAGCTACATCCTGTTTCAGCTCTCAAACTTTCAGTAATGTCAATACAACTAAATCTCTGAGGTAAAAAGTAAATTGTGATTTATGTGTGGGACTGAGAAGAAACATAGTGCACTAGTCTCTTTTTTTTTTTTTATACTTGAGTAATAATGTTTTCATGCAAACCAAATCCTAAATTCATGCAGCTATCTCTGACCCCCTGTGGGTATGAAATTTGTTGGGAACAAACTTCATGAAACTACCATATTAGATTTCTTAATGTTACCACTTTAAATAATATTTAATGAGATTCTTGAGTGCTCTTTTCTTGAATTAAAAATTCTTATCATACCTTTAAAAGACTCCATTTCTTGTTCTTTTTTTGTCCAAGGAATTAAAAAGACTGAAGTAAGTTACCTCTATAAATTACTATGATAATTTTGCAACTCTTTATTGTAAATGGTAATTGAATTCCTTGTAAAAGAACATGGTGGAGACTATATCAGCTGAAGACTTTGTGCTGAAAAGGTGAATGCTTAACTTGTAAAATATCACCACTGATACCAGAGTTCCCTTGTGGAAAAGCACTGAAAGCTGTGCATGTTTGGTTGTTTGTTTTTTTGGGGTTTTTTTTTGTGGTTTTTTTTTTTTTTTTTAAGAAGCAGCAACCCTTTTTTTCCCCTAGGCCCCTATAATTTTGGAGAAAAGCACAGGATTATTTAAGGCTTTTGGAAAGATATGTTTGTGCTTTACATACTGTTTTGAGTGTTTTTCACAAGCCAGCACAGTAGACTTACTGGAGCAAAGAAATGAGTCTCAAATTAAGTTTTTATTAGGATGACATCCTCATAGGTTATCTTTCTGTTGCAAAACTGAAATTTTTTGAGTAACGTAAGGAGAGAAGATGGTAGTACATCCTTCCTGCAAAGAGCAGTGGCTCCTTGTTTTCTCTTGAGGACGCGGAGTCTTTTTCTCCGTCGAAATACAGTGCATTTCACTAGTATCCTGGCAGGGCTGAAAACAGCTTGATTCGGAATCCACTAATGCTGCATCTTTATTGACATAGTAGGGCTTTCTTGGAAATAGGAGCTGCTGCTCATCCATCCATAGGTTGAGTACTCTGTGAATTGCCTGTTGACACTGAACAGTGGTCACCTCTAAAGGTTCACAACTTTTTTTTTCTAATGGCAGCACATTTTACTTTAACTTCAGCTATCGAGTCTTTCTAGTAGTGCGTTTAAGTGAAAATCACTTAAGAAATAGCTTTTCCTTGATCTGGAAAAAGAAAAATACTCAAACTTCAAAGGGAGAAGTGGATGTTTTGGTCTTCATGGTACTCGTTTCCAATTTGAGCATAGGCAGTCAGGGGAAGATTCAAAGCTGCTCGTGAGGAGAGTTCAGCTCTTGTGTTTCTGCCAAGAATGATTTTTTTTTCAATTTTAAAAGTTTAACATTTAAAATAATCTAAGGACTAAAGCTCCAGCAGTTAATACGTTTTTCTCTGGGGTTGGTTTACCTGTAGAACCTACGGGATTGGTGACGTTTACAAGGCAGTGTCTCCAGGAGTTTCCAGACTGGGAAAGGTAAGTCAAACATCCTGTTAATCTGAGAAATTTCTTAAAACAGTGATAACTGAATCCCACTCATACAGAATTGATTCAGGCCTGGAAGTACTGCAGAAAACAATGTTTGGTGTGGATTGTTACAGAGAGAAGTACAGAGGGAAATGGGTGAACTGCCACAAGCAGTTTGAGCGCCTTGAGTTTTCAAGTATGTTTGCCTGTGAAGCCAAGTCTTAAGTGAATTTTTAAGACAGTAGCACGTCTTTGGTGCTGTTGCTTGAGTAGGGAAAAAAGAGAGAGATTTATGGATTTCAGAAATGATCATAAATATAATGAAGTATGGGTGAGAGCCAGCATGAAAGCACAAGTGTTGTGGTTTTCTCGCTGGTTAGCAAGTTAATGTGGGACAAACTTGCGTGAAAAACATAGAACTTCAATTTCAAGTTTGGGGTTTTATGGTGAAAGAGGTGGAGAAACTGAACAATTGATTGTTAAACCTTTACAATTTTTTTCTGAAAGGGAAAGGCATTTTCTTTAATCACTCAGGGTTTTTTTTTTTTTTAAAACAACCTTATGTTTAAAGTGTGTAAGAAGTTTGGATTTGGATGGATTTTCTTTTAAAATGGATGTCTTTGTGTGAAGATTCTGTAATCATCCTTTCTGTACAATATTTTTCCTCAATGACAGATCTCAGAAAAAACTGTCTAGATTGCATGTCACCTATGAAGGCACTATTGAAAGCAATGGACAAGGTATGCTACAGGTAAGCACCTATAACAGTCACTGTGGCTTTATGTCATGTTTTTGTCATACTTTTATGGTCTGCCAGCTTAAAGTTATTTGTTTATCCTCAATTGACTTAAATGACAAGATGTTATGCAGTGTAAAAGAAACACCAAAATTAATTCCTTAGGCAGCCTTAGTGGTGTCAGTATTCCCCGGCTCATCTAGGTTTGCACATGTACCTGTTTATAGATAGAGCTGACAGAAAATAACAAGCCCTGGACAGCTTTAGGTCTTTTGGTTCAAACCAAGATCAAAGATTGACAAGATAAGTTTCAGGCTGTGATCTTGATGAGTTGTCAAGGGTTTCAGTTTATTTTTAAAAAATTATTCTTGTGCCCCGGACAGTGACTAGGTCAGTAGTTCAGGAGACCTTCTTGACTCTGTTAGCGTCACTGTTCGTTCTGGGAGCCAGTCAGCTAAAAGAGATTCATAAAGAGGATGTCCTGTCCATATCTATAGCAAGGAACACATTTGAATTTTCAAATTAAGTTGTTTGGGAAAAAAAAAAAAGGAAATAAAGTTCACCTTCTAGAGTTCAGTTACCAAAAAAAATTGAGAACTTCCTTTGCACCACTTGTTCTTGCCTAAAGAAGAGGAGGAAGGAGAATAGGAGGACTTCCTCTGGAAAGAGCAGATGCTAGAGAACAGCAGAAAGCCAAAATTTGCTGCCAAAATAGTTAATGTGCAATGATTTTCCTCTCTGCAATTGGTTGCATTTATTTTGTTTTGTCCAAAATTAGACTGTTACAGTTTTCAGGGAGGGAACTGTCTGTTGTGCTTTTGGTCTTGTGGAGCATTTGGGGTAGTGGAGGTAGCTCACTTTCTGTGGGTATTGCTGCAGGAAAAATCATAAAATAATTAGCTGCTTAAATATCACAGTTACTATCCAGGTAGCATAGCTCAAAAATTGCTCGTGAGCAGAGAGGAAATGCTGAAGGGCACAGTTGTTTGATCCATATGATGTATCTATGAGACTGTAGCTGAAGTAGGCTACTGGTCTGGTGTTCTGCAATGCTTTTTCCTCAAACTTTAAAATGTTTCATGACTGTATGAAACTTAAGCTCTCAAAATGTGCATTAGAATTATTATGAACTCAGCAACAGCTCAACAAAATACGTTTTTCTGCTGTCTCTGTATTCAACTATACTATAAACTTAGAGGTGAGAAAATTATGCTTTTTTGTGTGTGTCTAGTGTTTCAATTTCTATTGCACTCTTTAAATTCAAGCACCTCCTAGGGAGTGATATTTTTCCTCCTGGCTATTTCAAGTCTTATCAAAGAAAATACCTGCTCAGAGGAAGAGCAATCTCCAGGAGGGAGCAGGATGACCAAGACAAGGCCATCCAGGAGTCCACAGTGACCCCAGCCTAGGCTGGCAGGGCCACTGTCTGGGACAAGCAGAGCAGGCTGGTGGTCATCGGACAAACGCAAGGTGATGAGTCAGGTCCCCGAGGTCAGTCCTAGATGTTCAGTCAGCAAGAGGGCATCAGCAGAGGACAGGGCTGGGCATGGGTCCATATCTGATGTCTTTGGTGAGGTCCAGGGTGTGTTTGTAGAGGGGCCATGTGCTGAGGGGTGAGGATGGGGCCCAAGGTGAGGCTACTCAGCACAGTTAAAGTGCATTTGTGACCCTGACACACTGAACATTTGGATAGTTTTCACGTTACTCTTTTGTATCATAGTCAAGTTCAGCAAATCTTAAACGACTGAAGCGTGTTGGTATTTCCCGGATAGATTTCAGGAACGCTTGCTGTTGCAGTGGCTGGCTCTCCCTGTGCTTTAGACTTGACTCTGACTCTGGAATCAGTTGTTAATCTACACAGGTGTTCATGTCACTCCACCAACTTTTGTTCCCCTCCTGTGAATGTGCTCTCATCCACTATCTAAATAAAAATCAGTAAGAAGCTAAAAGCATTTGAAAGATGAAGTGGCATTTTAAATTATAAATTTATATGGGCAGTTAATTTGTATGAATAGTGATTACTTTATTGAATTAACCAATTGCTTTTAAAACTGTTTTCTATATAGAAATGTAACTTGTAGAATATGTGTTACTGCAGCAGAAATTAGAGTCCAGAGCTTCTTTGTTTCAGGCAGAAACCGTAATGATCAAAATGACTGGTCTTGTTCAAGTACATTTCAAGGAGAATTCATAAGAGATTCTTTTAGGTACAAAACAACTGGTATAGACCTAAAAATGCTTCAGCGTGGACAGCTGGGGGGCAGAATGCTTTTTAAAGGACAACTTAATAATTCCTCAATGTCCATAAAATGCGGAAAGAATACTGTAATTTGCTGTTTTCATCTGTCATATTTACTGAAATATGTTTCATTCTTAGATAAGTGCTCTTCAAATACAATCCGCCAAACTTGGAATTGGACCGCTTGAGATGCAGAACTTTATTTTGCTGTGTGATATCTCATTTGTCTTAAGTTTTCTGAGAAGTAGAAAGGAAAAAGAGAAAGGCATGCTGTTCATCAGGTTCTGTCCCACTGGTTGTATTTTTAAGTGATAGCAGCAGATTTCAACAGAATTGAAGTTTGTACGGGACTTTTATTTACCTTGGGTAGATTACATTACCATTATGTTTACTTGTCTCATAATCCTCCTAAATATGTTTTTGTTAGGTTGATTTTGCAAACCGTTTTGTTGGAGGTGGTGTGACCGGGGCAGGACTAGTACAAGAAGAAATTCGTTTTTTAATCAACCCAGAACTGATTGTATCGAGGCTCATCACTGAAGTCTTGGATCACAATGAATGTCTTATCATCACAGGTTAGTCTTTGCAGAAAATGTTTCACATCTTATTCTGCTTTTATATATAGAAAATATAGTGTGAGTTAAGTTTAGTATGCTTAAATGCTGTAGGGCTTAAAAAAAAGAAGGAAAAAAAAAAGTCAATACTCATTTGACAGGGAGCTTCCTTCTTCACCTCGCCTCTTAAGACCATAGGGCTGCTGATCCAATAGATGTTTTGTGAGGGAAACAAACAAAGAAAAGTGATGGCAAGCAGACAGAACTTTTTTTATCCTATATTAATACGTTTGAGGACTCAGTGTCTTTAGGCTTAGCTGAAGAATACTGTTGGGCAATATAGGTGAAAGCCACAATTACCAGCTCTTAGCTGGTCCCAGCAGGTAATGCTTCTGTTACGTTAGAGCAGGGGCTTTTTTGTTCCTGTCTGGAATTTGTAATATTTGATGTGATATGGTGGGATTGAAAACTGCGAGAAGAGGATCTGCCTTCTGCTTGCCAAAAAGGGGAGGAAGTGGAAGAGGAGAAAATCCGCATCCATTAAAAAGAGTAGAAAGTCAAGACATGTCTCTTAAGGGTTTTGATCTTGTAAGTTACGAACATGTGTTTGTGCTACTTGTAAGTTAGTTATGGGTTCGTAATTACAACACCAAAACCTAAATACTTCTCCAGTATGTTGTTGAGGGGCTGCCTGTGGAGATGCGCTGTCTGTCCAGCGCTTTGCTGAAAGCGTTTTTCCTTTTGTATCTGCCTCTGTCAGAGAACTTGGAATGTTTTATTATCCATTGGCTCAAAACAGTTAGCATCCAAACAGCTAATGTCACTATTAAGAACTGGTAAGGTCCGACTCATGCTGTGCATGTCTCAGTTACATACATGGGAACATAATGAGCATTTTTCATGACTGAAAAATAAAATAATGCTATATTTTTTTTTTATTTACTCTAAAGAACAGCTAGAAAGAAAAACTATTTGATTAGAGAGCCCTCTGGGCAAATATTATAATAGATTATGTATGTTTTATATTTTTCAGTCTGATATAGTAAAAATGTTGGGTTTAGTTACCTGAGCTGCCTCAACAGTCAGGAATTTGTACAGGTATTAGAACACGTTTCTTGGAAATGTCCTTCCAAAGCACTTCTTTCTCTCACGTGCATGCACAGGAAAAATTGGAGCTTAGGTATTGCAAATCTTACTCTGTCCTGAGCTATTGATTATACTGGGCAGAGCATCTTTTGTTTTCAGTCTTATGCGTGGTAATCTTTTTAAGACAGTGTTTTATTTTGGTTTTCCACCCTGCCAAAATTAATGCCTTTTCTGTGAAAACTTTTTAATGAATTGGCTTTTGTGATTACCTTCTAAAAAAAAAAAAAAAGAGAGAGAGAGAAAATTTATGGCCATCGCTGATTTCTGTTGTATATTTTGGATATGACACTATAACAAGATTAATGTATTGCAGTACCGTCCCCTGGGTGAGGCTCTTCTAGGGAGGGTGAAAACAGCGCAGCTCTTGGTCTGTGTAATAACTGGTTGGGGGAAAACACTAAATGAATGTTTTGAAAGAGCTTCTTGCATTCCCCTGCAATAACTAGTGATTTGGCATGAACAAATAAAGGTGAGGATGTTTTTTTCACTCCGGCAATATTCTTTTAGTTTTCCTGAGTACTTTATAGTGTTTTGCAATTAGTGTTTGTGATATGATGTTCTTCTCTAATGGAAATGGCCACTCCATCATTTTCTTTTCATCCCTGGAGCTCTTCCACCTTGGTTCTTGGCCAAGTTTCCACTGCGTGTCACAATCCTCTTGATAAATTACATTCTTTGTGATGCATCTTGACTCAGCGGCCTAATGGGTATAACTGTGTAGCTTAAATTTGCAGAAGAGTCTGAGAAATTGGAGAGAAATTAAATTTGTTGTGATTGCGCAGTATCTGGTTAAGATCACTGCTGTAATGAATATGGAGCTGGTCATGCAGTCAAGTTCTTCAACACAAACATCTACCTCCAGAAATGTCAGCAGCGGTGCGAAAGATTCCCACAGCTGCATTTCTGGTAGAGCTGTGAATAAGTGTCAGTGTTTTTCATTCAGGATTGTTTTTCCTTTTTTCTTTTTTATTTCCCCTCTTTGAGTTCACGTATACTCAGGCAGCGTTAAGAGCAGATGAAGCTGTGTTCCATGTTTGCTTTAAATCTACAGGTTGAACAATGGCCATCCTGACTGCATCTTGGCGATGCATTTTCAGCAACTTCTAAGCATATTACCCGTGCAGTAAACAAGATCAGATAATTGGTTCAGCTGAAAACTTACTTGGAGAGGAAAAATTGTTTTTCAGCTGGATTTAGCAGGCTGACCATGCCACTGTCTGGAGAGCCAGAAGACTAATGGTGGCGCAAGATAAGGGTCAGAAGAACTGATTGAAAGGGAGAGAAGGACCTTCCTCTCACTCTTAGCAGTGAATGTGTGTTTATATTGGTGACTACAAAACTACAGTCTTGCACTTTTCAGATGTGCTCCATAGAGATCACAAGCAAATGGAAAGCTAGACTATGGAGTCTGAGAAAGGGGTATATTTATTTTTAGTAATAATTGCAACTCTTTCTAGATGAATGAGGTCTCATAAGTACTAGCACTTGGCAGTTTCACTGTTTGTCTGATGCTGTAGCTATTACAAGTTTCACAAAGAATGTGTTTTTGAATAACACTTCTATATACTTTCTTTTGACTTTAGGTAGGCTTTTTTTTAGTTTATTTTGTAGCTTGTTTTTTAAAGTTCTGATAGAACTGTGCTATTTTGCTGTATTTGTGTCTTGGCTTTTTTTACGTTCTTATTTTTTTATGGGGAGAAAGAAGATTCACCAGAAACATTAGCGTATGCAACTTATAGAATCATAGAATTGCTGAGGTTGGAAGGGACCTTTAAGATCATCAAGTCCAACCTTTAACCTACCCTGACAAAAGCCACTTCTAAACCATGTCCCTAAGTGCCCCATCTACCCTTTTTTTAAACACCTCCAGGGATGGTGAATCCACCACCTCCCTGGGCAGCCTATTCCAATGTTTAATAACCCTTTCAGTGAAAAAATGTTTCCTAATATCCAATCTAAACCTCCCCTGACATAACTTGAACCCGTTCCCTCTCGTCCTATTACTTGTCACCAGGGAGAAGAGGTCAGCCCCCATCTCTCTACAACCTCCTTTCAGGTAGTTGTAGAGGGTGATAAGGTCTCCCCTCAGCCTCCTCTTCTCCAGGCTAAACAACCCCAGCTCCCTCAGTCGTTCTTCATAAGGTTTGTCCTCCAGACCCCTCACCAGCTTTGTAGCCCTTCTCTGGACACGCTCCAACACCTCAATGTCCCTCTTGTAGCGAGGGGCCCAAAACTGAACGCAGTACTCGAGGTGGGGCCTCACCAGTGCCAAGTACAGGGGGATGATCACTTCCCTAGTCCAGCTCACCACACTATTCCTGATACAGGCTAGGATGCTGTTGGCCTTCTTGGCCACCTGGGCACACTGCTGGCTCATATTCAGCCAGCTGTCCACCAACACCCCCAGGTCCTTTTCTGCCGGGCTGCTTTCAAGCC